>NC_052018.1:462200-566059 GCF_015832195.1 Motacilla alba alba
CCTGGCAGCCCATCCTGTTATCCCAGTATCCCATTATCTCAGTATCCCAGTATCCCGGTAGCCCAGCCCCGGCAGCCCATCCCAGTATCCCGTTATCCCAGTATCCTGTTATCCCGGTGTCCCGGCAGCCGTGGTGTCCCAGTATCCTGGTATCCATCCCAGCAGCCCATCCCAGTATCCCGGTACCCCAGTATCCCGTTATCCTGTTATCCCGGTGTCCCGGTATCCTGGCAGCCACAGTGTCCCGGTATTCCGGTATTCCGGTATCCCCGTATCCCAGTATCCCATTATCCCTGTATCCTGCTATCCTGTTAACCCATTATCCCATTATCCTGTCATCCCCGTATGCAGTTATCCCCATATCCCGGTATCCCGTTATCCCAGTATCCTGTTGTCCCGTTATCCCTGTATCCCGTTATCCCATTATCCCAGTATCCTGTTGTCCCATTATCCTGTTATCCCGGTATCCCATCCTGGCAGCCCATCCCAGTATCCTGTTATCCCCGTATCCCGTTATCCCCATATCCTGGTATCCCGTTATCCTGTTATCCCGGTGTCCTGTTATCCTGGTATCCCGTTATCCTGTTATCCCGGTATCCATCCCCGTATCCCGTTATCCTGTTACCCCGTTATCCCGATATTCATCCCCGTATCCCATCATCCCGTTATCCCAGTATCCTGTTATCCCGCTATCCTGCTATCCCATTACCCCGTATCCCGTTACCCCGTATCCCATTATCCCGTTATCCCAGTATCCATCCCGGTACCCCGTTATCCCAGTATCCATCCCCGTACCCCATCATCCCACTATCCCAATATCCCGTTATCCCACTATCCCGCTACCCGTTATCCCAGTATCCACCCCGGTACCCCATTATCCCGGTATCCATCCCCATACCCCATCATCCCGTTATCCCAGTATCCCGTTATCCTGCTATCCCGTCACCCCGTATCCCATTATCCCGTTATCCCAGTATCCATCCCGGTACCCCATCATCCCGTTATCCCACTATCCTGTTATCCCACTATCCTGCTATCCCATTATCCCGGTATCCCATTATCCCGTTCTCCCGGTATCCATCCCCGTACCCCGTTATCCCGGTATCCATTCCCCGTACCCCATCATCCCGTTATCCCAGTATCCCGTTATCCCGCTATCCTGCTATCCCGTTATCCCAGTATCCCATTATCCCGTTCTCCCGGTATCCATCCCCGTACCCCGTTATCCCGGTATCCATTCCCCGTACCCCATCATCCCGTTATCCCAGTATCCTGTTATCCCACTATCCTGCTATCCCATTATCCCGGTATCCCATTATCCCGTTCTCCCGGTATCCATCCCCGTACCCCGTTATCCCGGTATCCATTCCCCGTACCCCATCATCCCGTTATCCCAGTATCCCGTTATCCCGCTATCCTGCTATCCCGTTATCCCAGTATCCCATTATCCCGTTCTCCCGGTACCCATCCCGTTCTCCCGTTCTCCCGGGTGCCGTTACCGCAGCAGGCGCAGCTCGGCCAGCAGCGTGGGGTTCTGCTGCGCCTTCTCGGGCGTGGGCTGCGAGGCCTGCTCGTGCTCCAGCCGCAGCCGCTGGATCTCCTGCAGGATCTCCCTGGCACGGGGGAGAGGACAGGGCCAGGGTTAGACATACACATCAAATATTGGCTTTTCACAAATGTTCACATGGATTTCTGTGTGTGGTGTTAAAGCTACTTCGTTATAAAGACACGGTTTTTATTGCTGGTGCTAATTAAGCTCAGTGCAATGGGCCTGCTCGTGCTCCAGCCGCAGCCGCTGGATCTCCTGCAGGATCTCCCTGGCACGGGAGAGAGGACAGGCTCATTTTTAGACACACACATTAAAACACTGTTTTTTCACAAATGTTCACATGGATTTGTGGGTGCTGTTAAAGCTACTTCGTTATAAAGACACAGTTTTTATTGCTGGTGCTAATTAAGCTCAGTGAAATGGCCGGTACTCCTAGGTGTGCGCTGCGAGGCCTGCTCGTGCTCAGTCAGAGATACACATCAAATCCTGGCTTTTCACAAATGTTCACATGGATTTCTGTGTGTGGTATTAAAGCTACTTCGTTATAAAGACATGGTTTTTACTGCTGGTGCTAATTAAGCTCAGTGAAATGGGCCTGCTCGTGCTCCAGCCGCAGCCGCTGGATCTCCTGCAGGATCTCCCTGTAGCACAGGGGGAGAGGACAGGGCCAGGGTTAGACACACACATCAAATCCTGCTTTTCACAAATGTTCACGTGGATTTCTGTGTGTGGTGTTAAAGCTACTTCGTTATAAAGATGCAGTTTTTCTTGCTGGTGCTAATTAAGCTCAGTGCAATGGCCGGTACTCTCGGGTGTGCGCTGCGAGGCCTGCTCGTGCTCAGTCACAGATACACATCAAATCCTGGCTTTTCACAAATGTTCACATGGATTTGTGTGTGCTGGTAAAGCTACTTCGTTATAAAGATATAGTTTTTACTGCTGGTGCTAATTAAGCTCAGTGAAATGGGCCTGCTCGTGCTCCAGCCGCAGCCGCTGGATCTCCTGCAGGATCTCCCTGGCACGGGGGAGAGGACAGGGCCAGGGTTAGACACACACATCAAATCCTGGCTTTTCACAAGTGTTCACATGGATTTCTGTGTGTGCTGTTAAAGCTACTTCATTACAAAGATACGGTTTTTATTGCTGGTGCTAATTAAGCTCAGTGCAATGGCCGGTACTCCTAGGTGTGCGCTGCGAGGCCTGCTCGTGCTCAGTCACAGATACACATCAAATCCTGCTTTTCACAAATGTTCACATGGATTTGTGGGTGCTGTTAAAGCTACTTCATTATAAAGATGCAGTTTTTCTTGCTGGTGCTAATTAAGCTCAGTGCAATGGGCCTGCTCGTGCTCCAGCCACAGTCACTGGATCTCCTGCAGGATCTCCCTGCAGCACAGGGGGAGAGGACAAGGCCAGTGTTAGACATACACATCAAATATTGGCTTTTCACAAATGTTCATATGGAATTGTGGGTGCTGTTAAAGCCTCTTTGCTATAAAGACACAGTTTTTATTGCTGGTGCTAATTAAGCTCAGTGAAATGGGCCTGCTCGTGCTCCAGTCGCAGCCGCTGGATCTCCTGCAGGATCTCCCTGGTACAGGGGGGAAGCACAGGCTCTTTGTTAGACACGCACATCAAATATTGGCTTTTCACAAATGTTCACATGGATTTGTGGGTGCTGTTAAAGCCTCTTTACTATAACGATGCAGTTTTTCTTGCTGGTGCTAATTAAGCTCAGTGCAATGGCCGGTACTCTCAGGTGTGGGCTGCGAGGCCTGCTCGTGCTCAGTCACAGATACACATCAAATCCTGCTTTTCACAAATGTTCACGTGGATTTCTGTGTGTGGTGTTAAAGCTACTTCGTTATAAAGACACGGTTTTTATTGCTGGTGCTAATTAAGCTCAGTGCAATGGGCCTGCTCGTGCTCCAGCCACAGTCACTGGATCTCCTGCAGGATCTCCCTGGCACAGGGGGGAAAGGACAGGCTCAGTGTGGTGGGACCACTGTGAAAAATGTGTGTTATGATTGGCTTTTCTCAAATATTAAAATTGTATGTGTTAGGTTAGAAAGTTATGCTGTGTCAATTTTCTCAAACATAGTTTTAGGTTATAACATAATGTTAAAACAGAATCTATGTATGTGGGATATTTTTTAAAGAGAAGAATGAGGCACTCGCACCAAACAGCAGCCACAGGACACCTAAATCTTCCAAAGAAAAATAATTTATGGCTCCCTTATCAGAAGAAACAAACTTCTTCCTGCCTCCACCGTCAGGATTCAGAGGAAGAAGCTGACGCTGAGCAGACAGAATCCTCTGTTTGAATGGAATTGATGCATCACGGATGAGGTGTGTGAACATGCAACAGGCTGCTGCATGTAGAGGACAGGGATGTGAGCAGAGCCCCAGGCAGGACAGGGATGTGGGCACAGCCTGGACAGGGATGTGAGCACAGGAGGGACAGGGATGAGGGCACAGCCTGGACAGGGATGGGGGCACAGCAGGGACAGGGATGTGAGCAGAGCCAGCACAGGGATGTGAGCAGAGCCCCAGGCAGGACAGGGATGTGGGCACAGCCTGGACAGGGATGTGAGCACAGGAGGGACAGGGATGGGGGCACAAACAGGACAGGGATGGGGGCACAGCAGGGACAGGGATGTGAACACAACCCCAGGACAGGGATGTGAGCACAGCCCCGGGACAGGGATGTGGGCACAGCCCCGGGACAGGGATGTGGGCACAGCCCCGGGACAGGGATGTGGGCACAAACAGGACAGGGATGGGGGCACAGCAGGGACAGGGATGTGAACACAGCCCCAGGACAGGGATGTGGGCACAGCCCCGGGACAGGGATGTGAACACAGCCCCGGGACAGGGATGTGGGCACAGCCCCGGGACAGGGATGGGGGCACAGCAGGGACAGGGATGTGAACACAGCCCCGGGACAGGGATGTGGGCACAGCCAGGACAGGGATGTGGGCACAGCCCCGGGACAGGGATGTGGGCACAGCCCCAGGGAGGACACGGATGTGAGCACAGCCAGGACAGGGATGTGAGCAGAGCCAGCACAGGGATGAGGGCACAGCCCCAGGACAGGGATGGGGGCACAAACAGCACAGGGATGTGGGCACAGTCAGGACTGGGATGTGAGCACAGCCAGCACAGGGATGTGGGCACAGTCAGGACTGGGATGTGAGCACAGCCAGCACAGGGATGTGGGCACAGCCTGGCATAGACAGGGATGTGGGCACAGCCCCAGGACAGGGATGTGGGCACAGCCTGGCATGGACAGGGATGTGGGCACAGCCCCAGGACAGGGATGTGAACAGAGCTCCAGCCAGCACAGGGATGTGGGCACAGCAGGGACAGAGATGTGGGTACAGCCCTGCAGGACCTGGAACATTCTTTACGTCCCAAGGATGGAATCCCTCCTGGCAATGCTCTCCAGCCCCTGCCACAGAAGAGGCTCAGGGAGGTCTCCAGGAGGACAGAGGCTCCAGTTCCAGCCCTCGGGGGCTGCAGGAAGGCTCTGGGGCAGCTCTGGCACACCCCAGTGCCCTTCCCCAGCAGGGCAGCAGGAGCAGCCCAGGGGAGCAGCCCCAAACCCTTCAAGGGGACAGGGCCAGGCAGGGGCAGGATGGCCAAGGGCTCCCTGCAGCAGGGATGGAACACTTCCAAGAGCAGACAGTCACCTCCAGCTCTCCTTGCTGCAAAGCTGCTGAGCTGCTCTGCTGGCAGGGCCTCCACAGCACTGCGTGAGAGCTCCCTGAGCCAGGATCTCCAGGAACCACCCCAAATTCCTGCCAGGGTTCCTGCGAGGGCACTGAGGCTGCAGCAGTGCCAGGAGTGAGCTGCTCCTGCTCTCCAGGAGCTGCTCCAAAGGGCCCTGGAGCAGCCTGTTCCCTCTGCTGAGGGTCCCTGGGGACAGGGCTGGGCACAGGGGCACCACGGGCACCAGGAGAGCCTGGGGGGCTCCACAGGTGACCCTCTGGAGCAACAAAAATCCTCTGGCTGGCTTAGAAAGGGACCTCAAAGTCCATCCAGTGCCCCCTGACACCTCCCACTGTCCCAGGCTGCTCCCAGCCCCAATGTCCAGCCTGGCCTTGGGCACTGCCAGGGATCCAGGGGCAGCCCCAGCTGTGCCAGGGCCTGCCCACCCTGCCAGGGCACAATTCCTCATTCCCAAGATCCCATCCAGCCCTGCCCTCTGGCACTGGGAGCCATTCCCTGGCTCCTGTCCCTGCAGGCCTTGTCCCCAGTCCCTCTGCAGCTCTCCTGGAGCCCCTTCAGGCCCTGCCAGGGGCTCTGAGCTCTGCCTGGATCCTTCTCCTCTCCAGGTGAGCACCCCCAGCTCTGCCAGCCTGGCTCCAGCCCTGGAGCAGCTCCAGGTCCTTGTGCTGTTGGAATGCCCAGGCTGGGGCAGCTCTGCAGGTGAGCTCTCACCTGGGCACAGGGGCACAGGGGCAGGACCCCCCTTTCCTGCTGGGGGATCAGCCCAGGACTGGGGGATTTGGGGGATTTGGGGGGTTTTGGGATCAGATCCCAGCTCAGAGGTTTGCTGGATGCGCTCAGTGTTGGAGAAGAAGATTTTAAGCAGATTAGAGAAGATCAACCCCCCCAGTGGGGAGCAGGGGCAGGGCAGCCCCTCCCCACGGCTAATTGACTAATGTTAATGAGTAACTGATGAGTTAATGAGGCAGCGACACCCCGGGAGAAGCAGTGAGGGGGATGTGAGCGGGAGGAGAGGCAGGGCTGCTCCCTGCTGAGGCCGTACCTGTTCTTGTTCTCCAGCTCTGCTATCAGCTGCCTCTGCTGCTTGTTGGCATCGAAGCTGAACGCCAGGTCTGCAGGAGGACGGGGCTGGGGAGAGAGCAGGAATCACAGGAATCTCAGAAATCATGGAAATCACGGAGAATACAGGCGCAGGAATCACAGGAATCTCATAAATTACAGAAATCATGGAAATCACTGAGAATACAGGCACAGAAATCATGGAAATCACGGAGAATACAGACTCAGAAATCACAGAAATCACAGGAATCTCAGAAATCATGGAAATCATGCAAATCACGGAGAATACAGACTCAGAAATCACAGTAATCTCAGAAATCATAGAATTCACAGAGAATACAGGCACAGGAATCACAGGAATCTCAGAAATCACAGAATTACGGAAATCACACCATTCACAGAAAACACAGAAATCACAGAGATCACACAATCACAGAAATCACAGAAACTATGGAGAATACAGTCACAGATATCACACAAGCACACTAAACAGAAAACACAGAAATCCCAGAGAATACAGGCACAGAAATCACACAATCACAGGAATCACAGAAATCACACAAAAAACCAGAAAACACAGAAATCACAGGAGTCACAGGAATCTCACAAAACAGAGAAATTACAGAAATCACAGAAATCACACAAATCACAGAAAACAGAAATCACACAAATCACACAATCACAGAAATCACAGAAATCACAGAGAATACAGGCACAGGAATCACAGGAATCACAAATCACACAAATCACATAATCACAGAAATCACAGAGAATGCACAAATCACACAATCACACCAATCAGAGAAATCACACCAATGACAGAAATCATAGAAAACACACAAAACACAGAAATCACACCAATGACACAATCACAGAAATTACACAAATCACACAAATGAGAGAAAACACAGACACACAAATCACAGAAAACACAAATCACACAATCACACCAATCACAGAAATCATAGAAAACACACAAAACACAGAAATCACACCAATGACACATTCACAGAAATTACACAAATCACACAAATGATAGAAAACACAGACACTACAGCAATCACACAAATCACAGAAAACACAAATCACACAATCACACCAATCAGAGAAATCACACCAATGACATAAATCATAGAAAACACACAAAACACAGAAATCACACCAATGACACAATCACAGAAATGACAGAAATCACACAAATGAGAGAAAACATGGACACTACAGAAATCACACAAATCACAGAAAACACAAATCACACAATCACACCAATCACAGAAATCATAGAAAACACAGAAATCACACAGTCACACACAATGACACCAGTCCCAGCAGTCCCTCCCAGCGTGCAGGCTTGCAGCCAGCCCCACAGCTCCCACCCTGGGGTGACAGCCCTGGGACACCCCAGGGTGCCCTGGTGTCACCGGGTCCCAGGGCTGAGCTCCCAGCTCGCCCTGCACCGCAGCATTTCCACCCTGCTGTGGTTTTTGAAGCCCTTCAGGACACAAAGCCCAGCCCCAGAGCAGCCCTGGCTCCTCCTGGGCACAGAGCCAGCCCTTGCTTTCCTCAGAAGTTCTGCTGGAACCCTGAGGGTCACCTCAGCCTTCATCCCAGCCTCCCTGCCATGGCAGGGACACTGCCACTGTCCCAGGGTGTCCCAGTGCCCAGCCTGGCCTTGGGCACTGCCAGGGATCCAGGGGCAGCCCCAGCTGTGCCAGGGCCTGCCCACCCTGCCAGGGCACAATTCCTCATTCCCAAGATCCCATCCAGCCCTGCCCTCTGGCACTGGGAGCCATTCCCTGGCTCCCGTCCCTCCAGGCCTTGTCCCCAGTCCCTCCCAGCTCTCCTGGAGCCCCTTCAGGCCCTGCAGGTGGCTCCAGGATGTCCCCAGAGCTCAGTTTTCCCCTTGAACCCCCCAGATCTGCACCCCGCAGGGTTTGGTGCTGAGAATCAGAAGCCCAGCCCGGAGCCATCCCAGGCAGCAGCACCTTGGGATCACAGGATGCCAGCTGGGTGGGGTGGGAAGGGAGCTCAGAGCCCCCCCAGTGCCACCCCTGCCATGGCAGGGACGCTCCCACTGTCCCAGGGTGTCCCAGTGTCCATCCCGGCCTCGGGCACCGCCAGGGATCCAGGGTGGGCACCCTGTGCCAGTGGAAACTGCAGCCACCAGCTCTGAGTGCACAGAAAACACCTCTCCAAAGTCATGGCACATTGTCTCCATGGATGTGGCACACTGTCCCTATGGATGTGGCACACTGTCCCCACGGATGTGGCACACTGTCCCCATGAACTGGCACACTGTCCCCATGGAGGTGGCACACTGTCCCCACAGATGTGGCACACTGTCCCCATGGATGTGGCACATTGTCCCCATAAGCATGGCACACTGTCCCAACAGTCATGGCACACTGTCCCTATGGAGGTGGCACACTGTCCCCATGAGCATGGCACACTGTCCCAACAGTCATGGCACATTGTCCCCACAGATGTGGCACACTGTCCCCACAGATGTGGCACTCTGTCCCCACAGATGTGGCACTCTGTCCCCATGAACTGGCTGGCACATCATCCCCACAGTCATGGCACATTGTCCCCATGGACAGGGCACATTGTCCCTACAGTCATGGCACATTGTCCCCATGGATGTGGCACACTGTCCCCATGGATGTGGCACATTGTCCCCACCAGCCCCGTGGGAGGGCAATGTGCCTCGGGCTGACCTGCTGGACAGATCTCGGCAGGCCAGACAGAAAGTGTTCTAGATAACAATTAATAAACAACCCTGAGAACTGCAGCCAAAGACCTCTGACTCCTTCTTGGACAGCCGGGTTGGAAAAAGAACTTTCTAACACAACCTTGGGATCGCCCTGACAGCTCACTGACCCCCCAGTGTCCCCTTCCCTTCCTCCTGTGCCCCAGCAGCCCCTGGCACTGCTCCAGCATCAGCCTGGGATGGGGCTGGGAAGAAGAGCAGGGATTTCCCTCAGGCCTTGAGCAGCCTCAGCAAACTCCAGGTGCTCCTGGATGCCCAAAGAACAGCTCCAGGTCTGGCCCTGCTGAGAGGAATTCTGGATTTGTCTTTCCAAACCAGCTGTGGGGCTGCTGGTGGGTGGAACCAGCACTGGGAGATGAACAGTGGGGAGGATCCCACTGACTGGTGAATGGGAAAAGAGATTTGCCTTTGCAAATAAACTTTGGGTTTGCTGATAAATGAAACTGGACATTGAAAGAGGAAAGAGACGATGAGAAAAGCCCTAAATTCCATCAGAATTAAAACCCCTAAATTCCATCAGGATTAAAACCCCTAAATTCCCTCAGAATTAAAACCCCTAAATTCCATCAGAATTAAACCCCCTAAATTCCATAAGAATTAAAAATTAAAAGGGAGGGCTGTACATAAGAGGGAAAATCTCTGGTGTCAGGTGTTTTGGGAAGCCTGAACCTCTCAGAAATGGGGAAAGAGAGAAGGGAAATGCAGCTGGGAAATTGGGATAAAAAGGAGGCTGCGTCCTCCAAAACCTGGAGAGACCCCAGGGGAATGCCCCGTGGCCTCTGCCTTTATTGAATGAAGCCAAAGGACTCCTCTGTCTCCTTTTTGGACACAACCTCTGGTGCTTGTGGGTTGATTTTCCTGACACTGCCGTGGCCACCCAAGAGTTTGAGGTGATTTATGGGTTTTTAACAGCCGGGTCCCTGCAGAACCAATCCAGCTTTCACAACACTTTGTACCAGAAGAAGTCAGGCCATGACTAAGAGCTCTCCCAGCACCTTCCAGCGTGACAGTGACTCAGCACTCACTGTCTGAAGCTTGGGTTTTACAGGGCTGTGTGGAAATTTCCTCCTTTTCCACCTCAACCTGAAGCCTGGCGCTGTGTTTAATGTTTAATTAAACACTAAATATTTCATTATTTAATATTTCCACCTTCCTGGTGAGTGGAGTGACTCTGGAGGCGCCACCCTGGGCAGAGGGAGGGGGCAGTGACAGATTCCAATGTCCCAGCAGCAGAGTCAGCCCGCAGGGTTTCACACAGAGATCTGCCCACGTCCCTGTGCCCCGAGGGAAACTCAGGCACGTGGGAGATGGTCCTGCAGACCAGCCAAGCCAGGGATCTACCACCCAGCAAGGCTGCAAACATTCCCTGCAATGGCAGCAAAGCCTGGCTGTGCTCCTGGAGCTATTTTCTGTCAGAGCAGCCTTGATTTTTCCCGACTGGAAACGTGGTTGTGTTTCCTTTATGCCCCCCTACAAGCACTGCAAACACAAACCCACCCTTCCCTCTGCCAGGCTGCTTCCCTGTGGAACAAATCCAACCCCCAGCACTCGGCCAGGATTTGTTTTCCTCATTTTATCCCTCTGCAGCCCGAGCAGCTCCCATCTCCCCGCTCCGCCACCGCACTGACCTCATTCCCAGCAGCGCACGCAGAAACTGGGGATTTGGGGCAGGTTTGGGAGCCAACCCCCATCGTGGTGTCCCCCAGACCCTCGGGGTGTCCCTGAGCCCCCCAGTGTCCCCCCCAGGCCCCCGTGGCAGGACAGGTCACTCACAGCATTGCCGGCCTCGGCGGCCAAGCGCGCGGCGTAGCGGGCGATGAGGCGGTGCTCCTCGTCCAGCCGGCCAGGGCTGTCCAGGGCACTGCAAAACAGCACGGGGTGGGTCAGGGCACTGTTAAACCTGACCAGAGCCAGACCAGGGCACTGTTAAACCTGACCAGAGCCAGCCCAGGGCACTGTTAAACCTGACCAGAGCCAGCCCAGGGCACTGTTAAACCTGACCAGAGCCAGCCCAGGGCACTGTTAAACCAACCCAGAGCCAGCCCAGGGCACTGTTAAACCTGACCAGAGCCAGCCCAGGGCACTGTTAAACCAACCCAGAGCCAGCCCAGGGCACTGTTAAACCTGACCAGAGCCAGCGCAGGGCACTGTTAAACCTGACCAGAGCCAGACCAGGGAACTGTTAAACCTGACCAGAGCCAGCCCAGGGCACTGTTAAACCTGACCAGAGCCAGACCAGGGAACTGCCAAACCAACCCAGAGCCAGCCCAGGGCACTGTTAAACCTGACCAGAGCCAGCCCAGGGAACTGTTAAACCTGACCAGAGCCAGCCCAGGGCACTGTTAAACCTGACCAGAGCCAGCCCAGGGCACTGTTAAACCTGACCAGAGCCAGCCCAGGGCACTGTTAAACCAACCCAGAGCCAGCCCAGGGCACTGTTAAACCTGACCAGAGCCAGCGCAGGGCACTGTTAAACCTGACCAGAGCCAGACCAGGGAACTGTTAAACCTGACCAGAGCCAGCCCAGGGCACTGTTAAACCTGACCAGAGCCAGACCAGGGAACTGCCAAACCAACCCAGAGCCAGCCCAGGGCACTGTTAAACCTGACCAGAGCCAGCCCAGGGAACTGTTAAACCTGACCAGAGCCAGCCCAGGGCACTGTTAAACCTGACCAGAGCCAGCCCAGGGCACTGTTAAACCTGACCAGAGCCAGCCCAGGGCACTGTTAAACCAACCCAGAGCCAGCCCAGGGCACTGTTAAACCTGACCAGAGCCAGCACAGAAATTCCATAGAAATCATGCCACAGAAATCCTATGGAAATCCCACAAGACCCACACAGAAACCATCCCACAGAAACCCCACAGAAATCCTCAGAAATCCTACAGAAACCCCACGGAAACCCCACATGCAGGGAACAGAACAATCAGGAATCCTGTCATTGACACAGCAGGGACAGAACAATCAGGAATCCTGTCACTGACACAGGGACAGAACAGTCAGAAATCCTGTCACTGAGACAGGGACAGCACAATCAGAAATCCTGTCACTGACACGGGGACAGAACAATCAGGAATCCTGTCACTGACACAGCAGGGAACAGAACAATCATAAATCCTGTCACTGACACAGGGACAGCACAATCAGAAATCCTGTCACTGAGACAGGGACAGAACAATCAGAAATCCTGTCACTGAGACAGGGACAGCACAATCAGAAATCCTGTCACTGACACAGGGACAGCACAATCAGAAATCCTGTCACTGACACAGGGACAGAACAATCAGAAATCCTGTCACTGAGACAGGGAACAGAACAGTCAGAAATCCTGTCATTGACACAGCAGGGAACAGAACAATCAGGAATCCTGTCACTGACACAGGGACAGCACAATCAGAAATCCTGTCACTGACACAGGGACAGCACAATCAGAAATCCTGTCACTGACACAGGGACAGAACAATCAGGAATCCTGTCACTGACACAGGAACAGAACAATCAGAAATCCTGTCACTGAGACAGGGAACAGAACAGTCAGAAATCCTGTCATTGACACAGCAGGGAACAGAACAATCAGAAATCCTGTCACTGACACAGGGACAGAACAATCAGAAATCCTGTCACTGACACAGGAACAGAACAATCAGGAATCCTGTCACTGACACAGGGACAGAACAATCAGAAATCCTGTCACTGACACAGGGACAGAAATGCCCCAAAGATCAGCCCCAGACAGAGGATTTGGACTGTTCAGAGCAGGAACGGGGTTTGGGACAGGCAGAGGGTCTGGAAATGTCCTGGGTGAGATATTCTGGAATGGTCTGCATTCTGGGATTCTGGAAATAAATATTCTATATTTTGGGGTTCTGGAAAGGTTCTATGTTCTATATTCTGGAGATATTCTGTATTCTATATTCTGAAATATTCTGTATTCTATGTTCTGGAAATATTCTATATTCTATATTCTGAAATATTCTGTGTTATATATTCTGAAAATATTCTGTATTCTATATCCTGGAAAATATTCTGTTTTCTATATTCTGGAAATATTCTGTATTCCATATTCTGGAAATATTCTGTATTCTATATTCTGAAATATTCTGTGTTCCATATTCTGGAAATATTCTATATTCTGTATTCTGAAATATTCTGTATTCTATATTCTGAAATATTCTGTGTTCTATATTCTGAAATATTCTATATTCTGTATTCTGAAATATTCTGTATTCTATATTCTGAAATATTCTGTGTTCTATATTCTGAAATATTCTGTATTCTATATTCTGGAAATATTCTATATTCTGGGATTCTGTAAATGTTCTGTATGAGATATCCTGGGATTCTGTAAATATTCTGTATTCTGTGAGTCTGTAAATATTCCATATTCTGGAATTCTGCAAATATTATATTTTCTGGGATTCTGGAAATGTTCTGCATTCTGGAATTCTGGAAATATTCTGTACTCTAGATTCTGTAAATATTCTGCATTCTGGGATTTTGTAAATGATCTATATTCTGTAAAAATTCTATATTCTGTAAATGTTCTGAATTCTGGGATTCTGTAAATAGTCTGTGTTTTATATTCTGTAAATATCCTGTATGGTATTCTGGGATTCTGGAAATGTTGTGTGTGAGATATTCTGGGATTCTGGAAATTTTCCTTGTTCAATATTCTGTAAATTTTACATATTCTGGGGTTCTGTAAATGTTCTGTGTGAGATATTCTGGGGTTCTGTAAATGTTCTGTATTCTATATTCTGTAAATGTTCTGTGTGAGATATTCTGTAAATGTTCAATATTCTGTAAATGTTCTATATTCTGTAAATGTTCTGTATTCTGAGATATTCTGTAAATGTTCAGTATTCTGTAAATGTTCTGTATTCTGTAGATATTCTATATCCTGTAATGTTCTATATTCTGTAGATAGTCTATATCCTGTAAATGTTCTGTATTCTGTAAATATTCTATATTCTGTAAATGTTCTGTATTCTGTAAATAATATTCTATATTCTGTAAATGTTCTGTATTCTGTAGATATTCTATATCCTGTAATGTTCTATATTCTGTAGATAGTCTATATCCTGTAAATGTTCTGTATTCTGTAAATATTCTATATTCTGTAAATGTTCTGTATTCTGTAAATAATATTCTATATTCTGTAAATGTTCCGTATTCTGTAGATATTCTATATCCTGTAATGTTCTATATTCTGTAGATATTCTGTAAATATTCTATATTCTGTAAATGTTCTATATTCTGTATATAGTCTATATTCTATATTCTGTAAATAATATTCTATATTATGTAAATGTTCTATATTCTGTAAATGTTCAGTATTCTGTAGATATTCTGTAAATGTTCTATATTCTGTAAATGCTCTATATTCTGCAGATATTCTATATTCTGTAAATGTCCTGTATTCCGTAAATGTTCTGTATTCTGTAAATAATATTCTATATTCTGTAAATGTTCTGTATTCTATAAATGTTCTGTAAATATTTTACATTCTGTAAATATTCTATATTCTGTAAATATTCTATATTCTGTAAATGTTCTATACTCTATATTCGGTAGATATTCTGTATTCTGTAAATGTTCTATATCCTGTAAATATTCTGTATTCTGTAAATGTTCTATAATCTGTAAATGTTCTATAATCTGTAAATGTTCTATATTCTGTAGATATTCTGTAAATATTCTATATTCTGTAAATGTTCTATATTCTGTAAATGTTCAGTATTCTGTAGATATTCTATATCCTGTAATGTTCTATATTCTGTAGATATTCTGTAAATGTTCTATATTCTGTAAATGTTCAATATTCTGTAAATATTTTATATCCTGTAAATGTTCTGTATTCTGTAAATATTCTATATTCCGTAAATGTTCAATATCCTGTAAATATTCTATATCCTGTAAATGTTCTGCATTCTGGATCCCGAGGAGAGGCTGCAGCAGCAGCTGAGGGTGCCGGGGCTGCCAGAGCTGGGCCAGCAGCAGAGGCAGGGCCAGGACGGGCAGCGAGGAGGAGGAGGAGGAGGAGGAAGAGCAGGGCGAGCTCCAGGACAGAGCTGGGCTGGGAGAGAAATCCAGGGGGAATTTGGGGAGAGGTGAGATTCCAGCAGGGGGAATTTGGGGAGAGATGAGATTCCAGCAGGGGGAGATTTGAGATTCCATTGGGGGAAATTTGGGATAAAGATGAGATTCCAGCAGGGGGAGATTTGAGATTCGAGGAGGGGGGAATCTGGGGAAAAAGATGAGATTCCAGCAGGGGGAGATTTGGGATAAAGATGAGATTCCATTGGGGAAAATTTGGGGGAAAAGATGAGATTCCAAAATGGGAAATTTGGGGAGAGATGAGATTACAGCAGGGGGAAGATGAGATTCCAGCAGAGGGAAATTTGGGAGAAAAGATGGGATTCCAACAGGGGAAAGATGAGATTCCAGCAGGGGGAAATTTGAGATTGCAGCAGGGGGGAAATTTGGGGGAAAAGATGAGATTCCAGCAGAGGGAAATTTGGGGGAAAAGATGAGATTCCAGCAGGGGGGAATTTGGGGGAAAAGATGAGATTCCAAAATGGGAAATTTGGGGGAAAAGATGAGATTCCAGCAGGGGGAAATTTGGGGGAAAAGATGAGATTCCAGCAGGGGGAAATCTGAGATTCCAACAGGGGAAAGATGAGATTCCATTGGGGGAAATTCGGGATAAAGATGAGATTCCAGCAGGGGGAAATTTGGGGGAAAAGATGAGATTCCAGCAGGGGAAAGACGAGATGCCAGCAGGGTTCCAGAGAGAGGTGAAGGAACGAACCCATTTGGGATTGAGCAGGATTTTTGAGAGGGGCTCTCAGCGGCCGGGCTGGGAGGGACCCAGGGCCACCCCCGGCTGTCCCCGCGTGTCCCCGGGCTGGCACTGACCGTGCCCCGCTGCGCAGGTGGCTCACAAAGGTGGCAATCAGGGCGTGCTCCTCCCGGCAGGGCTCGGGGCTGCTGCTGCTGCGCTGGCACCTGGCGGGGCGGGGAGAGCAGAAAACAACAAAATAAAAACATGAAAAAGCTGGAATTCGGGCAGGGCTGAGCCTGGGGCACGGGGAATGTGCGGATGGGCTCGGTGAGGGCACTGCTGCTGGTCACACACCGGGAGGGGACACCTGGGGACAGGTTTGGAGTGCCCATCCCAGGGAATTCCTGGATGTGGCACTCGGTGCTCTGGGGACAAGGTGGGGGATCGGGCACAGCTGGGACTGGGTGACCTTGGAGGGCTTTTCCAGCCTCAGGGATTCTGGAAATGTTCACCTAGCACAGCTGTGGAGCCCCCTGGAATTCCCAGTGGGATCTTTAGAGCAGGGCTGGGCACCGGGGAATCCAAGCCCTGTTCCCAGGATCCCAGAATCCAGAACCATTTGGGCTGGAAAAGCCCTCCCAGACCTTCCAGTGTCTGATCCCTACCTTGTCCCCAGCCCAGAGCTCTGAGTACCACATCCAGGTGACACCTGCAGGGATGGGCACTCCAAACCCCCCTGGGCAGTGCCAAGGCCTGACAAGTCTCTCTATGAACAACCCAACCCTTCTTGTGGGCAAACAGCCCCCAAAGCAGGAGGGAAGGGAAAAGGAGGCTCGGGGGTGCCCTCATCACCCTCCACACCCCCCTGAAAGGGGGCTGTGCTCAGCTGGGGCTGGGCTCTTTCTCCAGGAGCTGACAGAGCCAGGGGACACAGCCCTGAGCTGCACCAGGGGAAATTCAGGCTGGATAGCAGGAAAAAGCTCTTTACAGAAAGGGGGATAAAGTTCTGGAATGTTCTGCCCAGGGAGGTGGTGGAGTCCCCATCCCTGGGTGTGTTTGACAAAGCCTGGATGTGGCACTGGGGGCCAGGGGTGGGGTGTTGGGGCTGGGTTGGACTCGATGGGTTTGGAGAGCTCTTCCGACCTGGGGATTGCTGCGATTGTGATTGTGTGATTGTGTGATTGTTGTGATTGTTGTGATTGTGTGATTGTGATTGTGTGATTGTGTGATTGTGTGATTGTGATTGTGTGATTGTGTGATTGTGATTGTGTGATTGTGTGATTGTGTGATTGTGATTGTGTGATTGTGTGATTGTGTGATTGTTGTGATTGTTGTGATTGTGTGATTGTGATTGTTGTGATTGTGATTGTGTGATTGTTGTGATTGTGATTGTGTGATTGTTGTGATTGTTGTGATTGCGTGATTGTGATTGTTGTGATTGTGATTGTGTGATTGTTGTGATTGTGATTGTGTGATTGTGTGATTGATTGTTGTGATTGTGTGATTGTGATTGTTGTGATTGTGTGATTGTTGTGATTGTTGTGGTTGTGATTGTGTGATTGTGTGGTTGTGTGATTGTTGTGATTGTGTGATTGTGTGATTGTGATTGTGTGATTGTGTGATTGTTGTGATTGTTGTGGTTGTGATTGTTGTGGTTGTGTGATTGTGATTGTTGTGATTGTGTGATTGTTGTGATTGTGTGATTGTGTGATTGTGATTGTGTGATTGTTGTGATTGTGATTGTTGTGATTGTTGTGATTGTGATTGTGTGATTATGATTGTGATTGTGTGATTGTGTGATGTGATTGTGATTGTGTAATTGTTGTGATTGTGTGATTGTTGTGATTGTGTGATTGTGATTGTGTGATTGTTGTGATTATGTGATTGTGATTGTTGTGATTGTGTGATTGTGATTGTGTGATTGTTGTGATTGTGTGATTGTGTGATTGTTGTGATTGTGATTGTGTGATTGTGTGATTGTTGTGACTGTGATTGTGTGATTGTTATGATTGTGATTGTGTGGTTGTGATTGTGTGATTGTGTGGGATTGTGTGACTGATTCTGTAATTCTGTTACTCTGATTGTGTGTGGTTCTGGGATTCTGTGATTGGTTGATTGTGAGTGATTGATTCTGTGATTGTGTGATTGATTATCTGATTCTGTGATTCAGTGATTTTATGATTGTGTGATTGATTTTGTGATTCTGTGATTGATTCTGTATTTCTGTGATTGTGTGATTTATTCTGTGACTGTAAATGACTCAGTGATTCTGTGATTGATTCAGTAATCCTGTGATTGATTATCTGATCCTGTGATTGATTCAGTGATTGTGTGATTGATTATCTGATTGTGTGATTGATTCTGTGACCTGACAGGTAGGGCCTGCTCTCCAGCACTGCCTCTGGCAGGCACCCAGCATTTGCTGGATGCTTTTCTTTGCTTTGAGGGCTGACAGAAACAAAGCTGCTGCGCTTTGGAGCATTCCTCTGAGCAGAGATCACTGCAAGGAGCGTTCGTCAGAACTAATAAAGAGCCACGAGTAAAGCAGTGATCAATAACTGTCAGAACCAACACAGAACCACGAGTAAAGCAGTGATCAATAACTGTCAGAACCAACACAGAACCACGAGTAAAGCAGTGATCAATAACTGTCAGAACCAACACAGAACCACGAGTAAAGCAGTGATCAATAACAGAGCTAACAGAGAGCCACGAGTAAAGCAGTGATCAATAACTGTCAGAGCTAACACAGAACCACGAGTAAAGCAGTGATCAATAATTCCGTGCTATCCTGACAGCTTCCTGCTGGACAGCAGGACCTCAGGGGATGGAGCCAAACCCCAGGCAAATGCAGAAAAAAATGGGTTTTTATGTTTTTAAAATGTCTTTTTTTTTAGCCCAGACAGGGAGCAGAGCCTTCCCTTCCCCCAGAGGGGACAGTGTGGGGTCACAGCTGGGCTGGGCTCCTGGACAAGGTGTCACTGTCACTGTGGCACAGCTCCGGGTGCCATTCCTGCTGGCAAGCCCAGCTCTCCCTCCCTCCCCCTGCAGCCAAGCCCTGCCCCAGGAGCCATCCCAGGCAGCGGCACCTTGGGATCACAGGATCCCAGCTGGGTGGGGTGGGAAGGGAGCTCAGAGCCCCCCCAGTGCCACCCCTGCCACGGCAGGGACACTGCCACTGTCCCAGGGTGTCCCAGGGTGTCCCAGTGCCCAGCCTGGCCTCGGGCACTGCCAGGGATCCAGGGGCAGCCCCAGCTGTGCCAGGGCCTGCCCACCCTGCCAGGGAACAATTCCTCATTCCCAAGATCCCATCCAGCCCTGCCCTCTGGCACTGGGAGCCATTCCCTGTGTCCTGTCCCTGCAGGCCTTGTCCCCAGTCCCTCTGCAGCTCTCCTGGAGCCCCTTCAGGCCCTGCCAGGGGCTCTGAGCTCTGCCTGGCTCCTTCTCCTCCCCAGGGATCCCCTCCCAGCCCAGCAGTGCCAGCTGCAGCTGCAGTTCTCCTTCCCCATAAATTCCACTCTCTCCTCCTTCCAAAGCTGCCCCCACACCGACGGGTCCCTGTTGGCTCCACGTTTGGGGTCAGTAAAGCAAATCCTGGGGCTGGCTGGGGCCTGACGGCACCAAGGAGGAACCTCTGGTGGAGAATCAAACATCTGATGGAGAAACCGACATCTGATAGGGAAACCAACAACTGATGGAGAAACAAATAACTGATGGAGAAAGAAACATCTGAGGGAGAAACCAACATCTGACAGGGAAACAAAGACCTGATGGAGAAACAAATAACTGATGGAGAAACCAACATCTGATAGGGAAACAAAGATCTGGTGAAGAAAGAAATAACTGATGGAGAAAGAAACATCTGATGGAGAATAAACATCTGATGGAGAATAAACATCTGATAGGGAAACAAACATCTGATAGAGAAACAAAGATCTGATGGAGAAACAAATAACTGATGGAGAAACCAACATCTGATAGGGAAACAAAGATCTGGTGGAGAAACAAACATCTGGTGAAGAAAGAAATAACTGATGGAGAACAAACAACTGATGGAGAAACTAATAACTGATGGAGAAACAGACATCTGATGGAGAAACTAAAAATTGATGGAGAAAGAAACATCTGATGGAGGAACCAACATCTGATGGAGAATAAATAACTGATGGAGAAAGAAATAAATTATGGAGAAACAAACATCTGATGGAGAACAAACATCGGATGGAGAACAAACATCTGATAGGGAAACAAACATCTGAGGGAGAAATAAATAACTGATGGAGAATAAATAACTGATGGAGAACAAATATCTGATGGAGAACAAACAGCTGAAAATGCTCCTCAGAACAGGAGGGGTTGGGTAGGACATGACCTCTGCTCCCACTGGAAACCCCAGAGATGTTCAGATTTCAGAATCCCAAGAGATGCTCAGATGTTCTGGGAACCCAAGAGATGCTCAGATTTCAGAATCCCAAGAGATGCTCAGATGTTCTGGGAACCCAAGAGATGCTCAGATGTTCCAGAATCCCAAGAGATGCTCAGATGTTCTGGGAACCCAAGAGATGCTCAGATGTTCCAGAATCCCAAGAGATGCTCAGATGTTCTGGGAACCCAAGAGATGCTCAGATTTCAGAATCCCAAGAGATGCTCAGATGTTCTGGGAACCCAAGAGATGCTCAGATGTTCCAGAATCCCAAGAGATGCTCAGATGTTCTGGGAACCCAAGAGATGCTCAGATGTTCCAGAATCCCAAGAGATGCTCAGATGTTCAGAATCCCAAGAGATGCTCAGATGTTCCAGAATCCCAAGAGATGCTCAGATGTTCCAGAATCCCAAGAGATGCTCAGATGTTCAGAATCCCAAGAGATGCTCAGATGTTCAGAATCCCAAGAGATGCTCAGATGTTCAGAATCCCAAGAGATGCTCAGATGTTCCAGAATCCCAAGAGATGCTCAGATGTTCCAGAATCCCAAGAGATGCTCAGATGTTCAGAATCCCAAGAGATGCTCAGATGTTCCAGAATCCCAAGAGATGCTCAGATGTTCTGGGAACCCAAGAGATGCTCAGATGTTCCAGAATCCCAAGAGATGCTCAGATGTTCCAGAATCCCAAGAGATGCTCAGATGTTCCAGAATCCCAAGAGATGCTCAGATGTTCCAGACACCCAAGAGATGCTCAGATGTTCTGGGAACCCAAGAGATGCTCAGATGTTCTGGGAACCCAAGAGATGCTCAGATGTTCCAGACACCCAAGAGATGCTCAGATGTTCTGGGAACCCAAGAGATGCTCAGATGTTCCAGAATCCCAAGAGATGCTCAGATGTTCCAGAATCCCAAGAGATGCTCAGATGTTCAGAATCCCAAGAGATGCTCAGATGTTCTGGGAACCCAAGAGATGCTCAGATGTTCTGGGAACCCAAGAGATGCTCAGATGTTCCAGACACCCAAGAGATGCTCAGATGTTCTGGGAACCCAAGAGATGCTCAGATGTTCAGAATCCCAAGAGATGCTCAGATGTTCAGAATCCCAAGAGATGCTCAGATGTTCTGGGAACCCAAGAGATGCTCAGATGTTCCAGAATCCCAAGAGATGCTCAGATGTTCCAGAATCCCAAGAGATGCTCAGATGTTCCAGACACCCAAGAGATGCTCAGATGTTCAGAATCCCAAGAGATGCTCAGATGTTCAGAATCCCAAGAGATGCTCAGATGTTCAGAATCCCAAGAGATGCTCAGATGTTCAGAATCCCAAGAGATGCTCAGATGTTCCAGAATCCCAAGAGATGCTCAGATGTTCCAGACACCCAAGAGATGCTCAGATGTTCCAGACACCCAAGAGATGCTCAGATGTTCCAGAATCCCAAGAGATGCTCAGATGTTCATGGAACCCAAGCGGCTCCTGGGAATCCCTGCTGTGCTCTGCTGATGCCCTTCCAGTGCTCTCCAGAGTTGGTTTTGTTTATTTTTATACAATATTATTGTATTTATATGATTTATATATTTTTTGTTATTTTTAAGTAATATGATTGTATTTATATATAACTGTATTTATATAATTTATATAATATTTTTGTTATTTTTATATAATATTATTGTATTTATATTATTTATATAATTTTTTGTTATTCTGTATAATATGATTGTATTTATATATAACTGTATTTATATAATTTATATAATTTTTTAATAATATGATTGTTTTTATATATAACTGTATTTATATAATTTATAGATTATTTTTGTTATTTTTATAATATTATTGTATTTCTATAATTTATATAATTTTTATTTTATATATATGATTGTATTTATATATAACTGTATTTATATAGTTTATATAATATTTTTTGTTATTTCTGTATAATATGATTGTATTTATATATAACTGTATTTATATAATTTATGTAACATTATTGTATTGATATATAACTGTGTGTATATAATTTACATAATTTTTTGTTATTTTTATATAATATTATTGTATTTAAATAATTTATTTTTGATATTTTCATATAATATTATTGTATTTATATATTTTTGTTATTTTTGTATAATAGTGGTGTTTTTATATAATTTTTTGTTATTTTAATATAGTATTATTGTATTTATATAGAATTGTATTTATAGAACTTTGTTGTTATTTTTGTATAATATTATTGTATTTATATATTACTATATTTATATAATTTATATAATATTTTCTGTTATTTATATATAATATTATTGTATTTATATATAATTGTATGTATATAATTTACATATTTTTGTTATTTTTATATAATATTATTGTATTTATATAATTTACATATTTTTGTTATTTTCATATAATATTATTGTATTTATATAATTTATAGAATTTTTTGTTATTTTTATATAATATTATTGTATTTATATAATTTTTGTTATTTTTATATAATATTGTATTTATATATAAATGTATTTATATAATTTATTTTTTGTTATTTTTATACAATATGATTGTATTTATATAATTTATAGAATTTTTTATTTTTATATGATTGTATTTCTATATAACTGCGTATATAATTTATAGAATTTTCTGTTATTTTATACAATATTATTGTATTTATATATTACTGTATTTATATAATTTATATAATGTTTTTGTTTATTTTATATAATATTATTGTATTTTTGTTGTTATTTTTGTATAATATTATTATATTTTTATATAACTGTATTTATATAATTTATATAATTTTTTGTTATTATTTATATTCTATTTTTGTATTTTTTGATTTTAAGTTACTGGGGTTTTTTTTAAATGTAGTTTTTGTGTTATAGGAAAAAATGGTTTTGTTTATGGTGGCATCAGAAAAGAGTTTAGTTAAAGGTTATTTTATTATTTTTTATTTAGGATTTAAAATTTTTGATACTTTTATTTGTTTGCACTTTTATTATATTTGATTTTTTTAAATTTAAATTAAGGAGGGTTAATGTTTTATAAAGTTTTTATTGTTTTTATTTAAGTGTTTTTATTTAATGTTTTTGTTGAAGTTTTTTATTTTTATTTATTTTTTCCACTTAAGTTTTTTTGTTCTATTTATTGTTTTCACTTAAGTTTTTTTATTTATTGTTTTCATTTAAGTTTTTTTGTTAATTTATTGTTTTTCTTGAGGTTTTTTTGTTTTTTACTGTTTTCATTAAAGGTTTTTTTGTTTTATTTATTGTTTTTATTGAGGTGTTTTTTTAATTTATTGTTTTCATTAAAGTTTTTATTGTTTCATATTGTTTCAAAAGGGACTTTCCAGGGGAAAAAGGGATTTTTCCAGGGGAAAAGGGATTTTTTCTAGGGAGAAAAGGGATTTTTCAGGGTGAAAAAATGGATTTTCTAGGGAATAATGGGATTTTTCAGGGGGAAAAAAGGGACTTTCCAGGGAAAATGGGATTTGCCAGGAAAAAAAGGGATTTGCCAGGAAAAAGGGGGATTTTTCAGGGAAAAAAAGGATTTTCCAGGGGAAGAAAGGGATTTTCCAGGGGAAAGTGGGACTTTCCAGGGGAAACTGGGATTTTTCCAGGGAAAAAAGGAATTTCATGAGGAAAAAAGGGATTTCCCAGGAAAAAAAAAATTCAGGGAAAATGGGATTTTCCTAGGAAAAAAAGAGATTTTCCAGGGGAAAAAAGGGATTTTCCAAGAAAAAAAAATGAGATTTTTCAGGGAAAAGGGGATTTTCCTAATAAAAAAGGGATTTTCCAGGGGGTGAAAGGGGATTTTTCAGGGAAAAAAGGAATTTCCAGGGGAAAAAAGGGATTTTCCAGGGGAATAAGGATTTTCCTGTCGCCTGCCGCTCCCGGGGCCGCGGGATGGATCCAGCCCGGGAATTCCAGCCGGGAAAGGGCCGAGGGAGCCGCGGAGCGCCAGGGCTGGAACCCGGGAATGGCCCGGGGACACTGGGATGGGGACACTGGGATGGGGACTGGAAACGGGCCAGGCAGGATTCGGGGCACCCCCGAACCACAGACACCCAGAACTAACCCCAGATTTAACCCCAGAACCCCAGAACCCCAGAAACCCAGAATTAACCCCAGAATTAACCCCGGAATTAACCCCAGAATTAACCCAGAACCCCAAGAACCCAGAATTTATCCCAGAATTAACCCCAGAATTAACCCCAGAATTAACCCCGGAATTAACCCCGGAATTAACCCCGGAATTAACCCCAGAAACCCAGAATTAACCCCAGAATTAACCCAGAATTAACCCCAGAATTAACGCCAGAATTAACCCCAGAACCAGCCCCAGAACTAACCCCGGAATTAACCCCAGAATTAACCCCAAATTAACCCCAGAACCCCAGAACCCAGAATTAACCCCGGAATTAACCCCAGAATTCCAGAGCCCCAGAACCCCAGAATTAACCCCAGATTTAACCCTTGAATTAACCCCGGAATTAACCTCAGAACCCCTGAATTCCAGAATTAACCCCAGAATTAACCCCAGAATTAACCCCGGAATTAACCCCAGAATTAACCCCAGAAACCCAGAATTAACCCAGAATTAACCCAGAATTAACCCCAGAAACCCAGAATTAACCCCAGAATTAACCCCGGAATTAACCCCGGAATTAACCCAGAATTAACCCCAGAATTAACCCCAGAATTAACCCAGAATTAACCCAGAATTAACCCCAGAATTAACGCCAGGATTAACCCCAGAATTAACCCAGAATTAACCCCAGAATTAACCCCAGAATTAACCCCAGAAACCCAGAATTAACCCCAGAAACCCAGAAACCCAGAATTAACCCCGGAATTAACCCCGGAATTAACCCCAGGATTAACCCCAGAATTAACCCCAGAAACCCAGAATTAACCCAGAATTAACCCCAGGATTAACCCCAGAATTAACCCCAGAAACCCAGAATTAACCCAGAATTAACCCAGAATTAACCCTGGAATTAACCCCGGAATTAACCCAGAATTAATCCCTGAATTAACCCCAGAAACCCTGAATTCCAGATCCCCAAAATTCTAGAACTCCAGAGCCCCAGAATCCAGAACCCCAGAATTCCAGATCCCCAGAATTCCAGAATTCCAGATGCCCAGAATTCCAGATGCCCAGAATTCCAGACCCCGGAACCGCAGAGCCCCAGAATCCAGAACCCCAGAATTCCAGGGTTCAAAAAGCCCAGAGCCCCAGATCCCCAGAATTCCAGACCCCCAGAATTCCAGACCCTGGAACCCCAGAATTCCAGAACCCAGAACCGCAGAGCCCCAGAATTCCAGAACTCCAGGATTCCAGAGCCTCAGAACCCCAAAATTCCAGAACCCCGGAACTCCAGAGCCCCAGAATTCCACAATTCCCAAAATTCCAGACCCTCAGAATTCCAGAAGCACCAGAATTCCAGAACCCCAGGATTCCAGAACTCCATAATTAACACCAGAACCCCAGTGCCCCAGAATTCCACAACTCCCAAAATTCCAGACCCACAGAACCCCAGAATTCCAAACCCCAGAATTCCAGATTCCCTGAATTCCCAAAATTCCAGACCCCCCATAAATAAAATTTATTTATTACCCGGCTCTGCCAAGCCCTTCCTGCTCAGCAGGAAGATTTATCTATTTATTTATTTATTTATTTATTTATTTATTTATTTATTTATAATATTTTATTTCTTTATATTTTATTTCTTTATAAATTTATTTTTACGTATTTTTAGTTATTTATTACGCAGCTCTGCCAAGCCCAGCCTGCACCTCGCTGCAGGAACATTTATTTATTTATAACATTTATTTCTATTTAATATATTTATATTTCTATTTAATAGATTTATTTTTATATTTGTATTTTATATATTTATTTTTATTTATTTCTATTTATTTATTGCCCAGCCTGCATCTCGCTGCTCGGAAGGAACATTTATCTATTTATTTATTTATATTATAATAATTATTTACATTTTTTATTTTATTTATTTTTATTTATTCGTATTTATTTAATACCCAGCTCTGCCAAGCCCAGCCTGCACCTCGCTGCAGGAACATTTATTTATTTATTTATAATATAATAATTATTTCTATTTTGTTTATTTATTTATTTATTTATTTATTTTTATTTCTCTTTATTTCTCTTTATTTCTATTTCTTTAATCCCCAGCTCTGCCAAGCCCAGCCCGCCCCTCACTGCTCAGCAGGAATGTTTATTTATTTCTTTAAAATATTTGTTCGTGTTTTATATATTTATTTATACTCCTATTTATTTAATTTTATTTATTTACATTTACTTTTGTTTATATATGTTATTTTTATGTATTTGTTTCTATTTCATGTCTTTGTTTCTATTTATCCCCACTGATTCCTGCCCAGCTGCCCCGGCTGCTCCCCCGGCGCCTCCCTGGCAAGGGAAGCGCATTTCCCGCCAGGGCTCTGCTGCTGTCCCCAAATGCCACCCCCGAGCAGCCCCGCCCAGCCTGGCACCTCTGCTGGGCCACCCGGGGGGGACAGGGACAGGGACAGGGACGGGGACAGGGGGACAGGGACAGGGACAGGGACGGGGACACAGGGACAGGGACAGGGACAGGGACGGGGACAGGGACAGGGACATGGACACAGGGACAGGGACAGAGACAGGGACGGGGACAGGGACACAGGGACACAGGGATGGGGACACAGGGACAGGGACGGGGACAGGGACGGGGACACAGGGACAGGGACGGGGACAGGGACAGGGACACAGGGACACAGGGATGGGGACACAGGGACAGGGACGGGGACAGGGACGGGGACACAGGGACAGGGATGGGGACACAGGGACAGGGACGGGGACAGGGACAGGGACACAGGGACACAGGGATGGGGACACAGGGACAGGGATGGGGACACAGGGACAGGGACATGGACACAGGGACAGGGACGGGGACAGGGACAGGGACACAGGGACACAGGGATGGGGACACAGGGACAGGGATGGGGACAGGGATGGGGACACAGGGACACAGGGACAGGGATGGGGACAGGGACACAGGGACACAGGGATGGGGACACAGGGACAGGGACGGGGACAGGGACGGGGACACAGGGACGGGGACACAGGGACAGGGACAGGGACACAGGGACACAGGGAGGGGGACACAGGGACAGGGACACAGGGACAGGGATGGGGACAGGGACAGGGACGGGGACACAGGGACAGGGACAGGGATGGGGACAGGGACGGGGACACAGGGACAGGGACAGGGATGGGGACAGGGACGGGGACACAGGGACAGGGACAGGGATGGGGACAGGGACGGGGACGGGGACACAGGGACAGGGACAGGGACACAGGGACAGGGACAGGGACAGGGACAGGGACAGGGACAGGGATGGGGACAGGGACGGGGACGGGGACACAGGGACAGGGACACAGGGACAGGGACAGGGATGGGGACAGGGACGGGGACACAGGGACAAGGACAGGGATGGGGACAGGGACGGGGACGGGGACACAGGGACAGGGACAGGGATGGGGACAGGGACGGGGACACAGGGGCAGGGACAGGGATGGGGACAGGGACGGGGATGGGGACACAGGGACAGGGACAGGGATGGGGACAGGGATGGGGACAGGGACAGGGACACAGGGACACAGGGACAGGGACAGGAACACAGGGACAAGGGACAGGGACACAGGGACAGGGTCACAGGGACAGGAACAGGGACACAGGGACACAGGGACGGGGACAGGGACAGGGATAGGGGCAGGGACAGGGATGGGGACAGGGAGAGGGAGAGGGAGAGGGACAGGGACAGGGACAGGGACAGGGACAGTGACAGGGATGGAGATGGGGACAGGGACACAGGGACACAGGGACGGGGTTGGAGATGGGGACAGGGACACAGGGACAGGGTCAGGGACAGGGACAGGGACAGGGACAGGGACACAGGGACAGGGCAGGGCCAGGGCCAGCCTGGGGCACACAGCCAGCTGGGACAGGCAGTGCCAGGGAGGGAAGGGCAGAACCTGCCCAGGACTCCCTGCCAGGTGCCACCAGCTCAGGACACAAAACAGCTGGGACAGGCAGAACCTGCCCAGGACTCCCTGGCACTGCCAGGTGCCACCAGCTCGGGCAACAGAAACCCCTGGAGAGGGCAACTCCTGCAGGGCATCCTCCAGGAGGGCTGGCACACCTGGGACTCCCCTGGCCAGCTGGCAGGGGCTCTGAGGGGCTCAGGAGAGCTGGCACACCTGGCACCCCCCTTTCCCAGCTGCCAGGGGCTCTGGGGGGTTCAGGAGAGCTGGAACCCCCCCTTTGCCACCTGGCATACCTGGGACACCCCCATTCCCAGCTGGCACACCTGGAATCCCCCCTTTCCCAGCTGGCACACCTGGTACCCCCTCTTCCTGCCCAGCTGGCACACCTGGGACCCCCCTTTCCCAGCTGGCACACCTGGGACCCCCCCCTTTCCCACCTGGCACACCTGGCACCCCCTTTCCCAGCTGGCACACCTGGCACCCCTTTCCCAGCTGGCACACCTGGCACCCCCCTTTCCCAGCTGGCACACCTGGCACCCCTTTCCCAGCTGGCACACCTGGCAGCCCTTTCCCTGCCCAGCTGGCACACCTGGCAGCCCTTTCCCAGCTGGCACACCTGGCACCCCTTTCCCAGCTGGCACACCTGGCAGCCCTTTCCCAGCTGGCACACCTGGCACTGCCCTTTCCCAGCTGGCACACCTGGCAGCCCTTTCCCTGCCCAGCTGGCACACCTGGCACCCCCCTTTCCCAGCTGGCACACCTGGCACTGCCCTTTCCCAGCTGGCACACCTGGCACCCCCCTTTCCCAGCTGGCACACCTGGCACTCCTTTCCCTGCCCAGCTGGCACACCTGGCACCCCCCTTTCCCAGCTGGCACACCTGGCACCCCTTTCCCTGCCCAGCTGGCACACCTGGCACCCCTTTCCCAGCTGGCACACCTGGCAGCCCTTTCCCTGCCCCGCGGGGGCTCCGGTACCTTTTGGTGGGCGTGGGCGCTCCGGAGGACACCTGGGGCACCAGGGGCTCGTTCATGGTGGGCACCGGCCGGGGGGGGCTGCGAGAGACAGGGGGGAGTCAGGGGCAGGAAAATATCCCGGGATAAACTGGGGAATAAACTGGGATAAACTGGGGAATATCCCGGGATAAACTGGGGAATAACCCGGGATAAACTGGGGAATATCCCAGGATAAACTGGGGAATAAACTGGGATAAACTGGGGAATATCCCGGGATAAACTGGGGAATAACCCGGGATAAACTGGGGAATAAACTGGGATAAACTGGGGAATATCCCGGGATAAACTGGGGAATATCCCGGGATAAACTGGGGAATAACCCGGGATAAACTGGGGAATATCCCGGGATAAACTGGGGAATATCCCAGGATAAACTGGGGAATAACCCGGGATAAACTGGGGAATAAACTGGGATAAACTGGGGAATAACCCGGGATAAACTGGGGAATATCCTGGGATAAACTGGGGAATAAACCAGGATAAACAGGGGAATAACCCAGGATAAACTGGGGAACATCCCGGGATAAACTGGGGAATAGCCCAGGATAAACTGGGAATAATCCAGGACAAACAGGGTCCTGTCAGGGGGCAGGAAAATAACCCAGGACAAACAGGGGAATTACCCAGGATAAACTGGGGAATAACCCGGGAAAAACTGGGGAAAAACCCAGGATAAACTGGGGAATATCCCGGGATACACTGGGGAATAACCCAGGATAAACTGGGGAATAACCCAGGATAAACAAGGGAATAACCCAGGATAAACAGGAGAATAACCCATGATAAACTGGGGAATAACCCAGGATAAACTGGGGAATAACCCGGGATAAACTGGGGAACATCCCGGGATAAACTGGGGAATATCCCAGGATAAACTGGGATCCTGTGAGAGCAGAAAACACAAAAGGAAAGGGGCTGGATGGGATGCTGGGAATGGGGAATTGTGCCCTGGCAGGGTGGGCAGGCCCTGGCACAGCCGGGGCTGCCCCTGGATCCCTGGCAGTGCCCAAGTCTGGGATGGACACTGGGACACCCAGGGACGGTGGCAGTGTCCCTGCCATGGCAGGGGTGGCACTGGGTGGGGTTTCACCCCCCTTCCCACCCAATCCAGGCTGGGATTCGGTGCCAGGGAGCCTGGAGGGCACACAGACCCGGCTGTGCCAGCGCTGGGAGCCAGGCACAGGGACGCGGAGGCTCGGGGGCTGCTGGGACTGCCTCAGTTTCCTTTTTCTGAGCCAGGATCAAACCCCTCCCTCCCTGCTGAGACCCCCTGATAAATCCCCAAAATCCAGGGAAAAGGGGGGATTTGCTCCCTGGCTTCCCAGCAAGGAAAAAAATCCCTGGTTTTTAGCAGGGGTTGGTAAAAACCAGCAGCCAGCAGCCCTGCAGGGAGAAAACTGGGAATGTGGGAATAAGATCAGAATATGGAAATATGAGAATAATATGGGAATGTGGGAATGTGGAGATATGGAGATATGGGGATGTGGGAACTGAGCAGAATATGGGAATATGGGAAAAATCCTGGGAGAAACTTCCAGGAAAACTGAAATTGAAATGTGGGAATAGTGTGGGAATAAGATCGGAATATGGAAATATGGAAATAATATGGGAATATGGGAATGTGGGAATGTGGGAATGTGGGAATTGAGCAGAATATGGGAATAAGGGGAAAATCCTGGGAGAACTTCCAGGAAAACTGAAATTGAAATGTGGGAATGTGGGAATGTGGGAATGTGGGAATATGGGAATATGGAGATATGGAGACATGGGAATGTGTGAATTGAGCAGAATATGGGAATATGGGAATGTGGGAATAATATGGGAATGTGGGAATGTGGGAATAATATAGGAATATGGGAATGTGGGAATAATATGGAAATATGGAAATGTGGGAATATGGGAATATAGGACTGTGGGGATTTGGGAATGTGGGAATAAGATGGGAATGTGGGAATTGGGCAGAATATGGGAATATGGGGATATCCTGGGAGCAACTTCCAGGAAAACTGAACTGGGAATGTGGGAATAAGATGGGAATGTGGGAATAATGTGGGAATAGGATGGGAATATGGAAATATGGGAATAATATGGGAATATAGGAATATGGGAATGTGGGAATGTGGGAATATGGAGATATGGGGATGTGGGAACTGAGCAGAATATGGGAATATGGGAAAAATCCTGGGAGAAACTTCCAGGACAACTGAACTGGGAATGTGGGAATAATGTGGAAATAATGTGGGAATGTGGGAATGATGTGGGAATATGGAAATATGGGAATAACATGGGAATAATATGGGAATAATATGGGAATAATATGGGAATATGGGAATGTGGGAATTGAGCAGAATATGGAAATATGGGAGAAATCCTGGGAGCAACTTCCAGGAAAACTGAACTGGGAATGTGGGAATGTGGGAATATGGAGATATGGAGACATGGGAATGTGGGAATTGAGCAGAATATGGGAATATGGGAAAAATCCTGGGAGAACTTCCAGGAAAACTGAAATTGAAATGTGGGAATAATGGGAATAATGTGGGAATAGGATAGGAATATGGAAATATGGGAATAATATGGGAATATAGGAATATGGGAATATGGGAATGTGGGAATTGAGCAGAATATGGGAATATGGGAAAAATCCTGGGAGCAACTTCCAGGAAAACTGAAATTGAAATGTGGGAATGTGGAAATAATGTGGGAATGTGGGAATAATGTGGAAATAGGATGGGAATATGGAAATATGGAAATATGGGAATAATATGGGAATATAGGAATATGGGAATGTGGGAATAATATGGGAATGTGGGAATATGGAGATATGGAGATATGGGAATGTGGGAACTGAGCAGAATATGGGAAAAATCCTGGGAGAACTTCCAGGAAAACTGAAATTGAAATGTGGGAATGTGGGAATAATGTGGGAATGTGGGAATATGGAGAAATTCCTCCTGATGCCCACCCTGAGCCTGCCCTGGCCCAGCCTGAGGCCATTGCCCCTTGTCCTGTCCCTGTCCCCCGGGCTGTCCCCTCCTGTCAGGGAGTTGTGCAGAGCCACAAGGTCCCACCTGAGCCTCCTTTTCTCCAGGCTGAGCCCCCTCCCAGCTCCCTCAGCCCCTCCTGGGGCTCCATTCCCTTCCCAGCTCCGTTCCCTTCCCTGGACACGCTCCAGCCCCTGCAGGTCTCTCTTGCTGTCAGGAGGGGCCCAGGGCTGCCCCCAGCACTGGAGGTGCCCCAGCAGTGCCAGCACAGGGGACGGGCACTGCCCTGGCCCTGCTGCCACCCCAGAGCTGGCACAGCCCAGTGCCCTCTTGCCCACCTGGGCACACCTGGGCACACCTGGGCACACCTGGGCACACCTGGGCACACCTGGGCCCGTGCCCAGCGCAGCTCTGAGCCCCCCAGGTGCCTCCGTGGAGCTGCCTTTTCCTGCGCCCGGTGCTCCGGGTGCCACTCAGGAGCAAAGAGGCCAAAGGAGGCAGAGAAAAAATCACAAACAACTTCTAATCCACCGACAATGTAGGTTAGAGACGTCTGACCCAAAAATAGCAGCCTAAATTTTTGCCAAGGGGAAGCGTTTCCAAGGCGTGGGGATGCGCCAGCGCCTCTCGACCTGCCTGCTCCCCGTGCCTGGGCAGGAGGCTCGGGGGCTGAGCTCTGTCCTCTGGGAAACTGCAAATCCAGGGGCTTTGAGCAGCAGCAATGACAAATTTCAGGGTTAATTCCACAGGGTTTGTGGTGATTTTAAAGAGACTTGGAGGCGATTCTGTTCGGGGGGCGGGTCAGAAATAAATTAAAGAGAAGTTAAAGAACAATCAGAAACCCCGGGATATAAACAGATAATTGGGGTTTCACAGATGAGAACTGAGGAAAATCAATCCCCGAGGACTGCTGCAACACCTGGTGATGATCAATAAACTTTCCCGCACACACTGCCGAGTTTCTGAGCCCTTTTATCACCAAACCTCTGCTGGATTTTATCTCCCAGCCAGTTCCTGTGAGCGCCACGGGATCCCCAGCAGGGCAGGGAGCAGCTGGGAAATGCAGCAGCAGCACCTGGCCAGAGGTCACCGCGCCCCCGAACCCTCTGCGGGCTCTGCCGGGAAATCTGCTGCCCCCGGAACGCCGGGGCTGGACCCACACCGGGAAACGCGGCTGCGGGCGGAGGAGAGGGGCTCTGCCCACCTGGGGATGGGCTCTGCCCACCTGGGGAGGAGAGGGGCTCTGCCCACCTGGGGATGGGCTCTGCCCACCTGGGGAGGGGGCTCTGCCCACCTGGGGATGGAGGGGGCTGTGCCCACCTGGGGATGGAGGGGCTCTGCCCACCTGGGGATGGGCTCTGCCCACCTGGGGAGGGGAGGGGGCTCTGCCCACCTAGGGATGGGCTCTGCCCACCTGGGGATGGAGGGGCTCTGCCCACCTGGGGAAGGGAAGGGGGCTCTGCCCTGCCCACCCTGGGGAGGGGGCTCTGCCCACCTGGGGAGGGGAGGGGGTTCTGCCCACCTGGGGATGGAGGGGGTTCTGCCCTGCCCACCCTGGGGAGGGGGCTCTGCCCACCCTGAAGAGGGGGTTCTGCCCACCTGGGGAGGGGAGGGGGCTCTGCCCACCTGGGGAGGGGTCTCTGCCCACCTGGGGATGGAGGGGCTCTGCCCACCTGGGGAGGGGGCTCTGCCCATCCTGGGGAGGGGAGGGGGCTCTGCCCACCTGGGGAGGGGGCTCTGCTCTGCCCACCTGGTCTGCCCTGCCCACCCTGGGGAGGGGGCTCTGCCCACCCTGGGGAGGGGGCTCTGCTCTGCCCTGCTCCAAGCTGGGGAAAGGGGAAAGGGAATGTTTGGGATGTTCCCTGTGCTGGGCTGCCCGGACAGAGACCCTGAGAACAGCCTGAGCACACCCCAAAAACACCCTGAGAACAGCCTGAGCACACCCCAAAAACACCCCGAGCACACTCTGAGCACATTCCGAGCTCACCCCAAAAATACCCTGAGAACAGCATGAGAACACCCCGAGCTCACCCCAAAAATACCCTGAGAACAGCATGAGAACAGCCCGAGCACACTCCAAAAACACCCCGAGCACACCCTGAACACACCCCAAGAACACCCTGAGAACAGACCGAGAACAGCCCAAAAACACCCCCGAGCACACCCCAAACATAGCCCAAAAACACCCCAAGAACAGCAGGAGAACACCCCGAGCACACCCCAAATACACCCCGAGACCAGCCCGAACTCATCCTGAGAACACCCCAAACATATCCCGAGCACACCCTGAGAACAGCTTGAGCACACCCCAAAACCACCCCAAACAGACCCCGAGCTCACCCCAAACACTCCCTGAGAACACCCTGAGCATACCCTGAGCAGAGGCCAAGAACAGCCTGAGAACACCCCAAAAACACCCCTGAGAACACCCCGAGCACACCCCAAAAACACCCCTGAGAACACCCCAAGCACACCCTGAGAACACCCCAAAAACACCCCTGAGAACACCCCAAGCACACCCTGAGAACACCCCAAAAACACTCCTGAGAACGCCCCGAGCACACCCCAAAAACATCCTGAGAACAGCCCAAAACCACCCCTAGCACATCCTGAGCACACCCCAAATGTACCTGAGCACACCCCGAGCTCACCCCAAAAACCCTGAGCTCACCCTGAGCTCACCCCAAAAACACCCCGAGCTCACCCCAAAAACACCCTGAGCTCACCCCGAGCTCACCCCTGCATTCCTGTCCGGGGCGATCCTCCTGCATCTCTGGGAGCCGACCCTACAGAGCTCTGGGAGCCGATCCTACGAAGCTCTGGGAGCCGATCCTACAAAGCACAGGGAGCCGACCCTACAAAGCTCGGGGAGCCGACCCTACAAAGCACAGGGAGCCGACCCCACAAAGCTCTGGGAGCCGATCCCACAGAGCTCTCGGAGATCCTACAAGGCTCGGAGCCCTCCCTGCACAGCTCGGAGCCGATCCCACAAAGAGCGGGGAGTCGATCCTACAGAGCTCGGGGAGCAGATCCTACAAAGAGCGCGGAGCCGATCCCACAAAGCTCAGAGAACCGACCCTACACAGCTCAGAGCCGACCCTACACAGCTGGGAACTGATCCTACACAGCTCTCAGAGAACCGATCCTACAAAGCTCAGGGCGGACCCCACAAAGCTCAGGGCGGACCCCACAAGGCTCGGAGCGGATCCCACAGGGCTCGGGGCGGACCCCACAGGGCTCGGGGCGCTGCCCCGGGCTCCGGGAGCCGCTCCAGGGCCGTTCCCGGCAGCCTGACCCTGCTGCTCCGGCCCGAGCCCGGCCGGGAGGGACCAGGAGGGACCGGGACCGGACCGGGAGGGATCCGGAGGGACCGGGACCGGACCGGGAGGGACCGGGAGGGACTGGGACAGGACCGGGACACCCACCTGCACCGCCCGGTGCCCGCCGCCGCAGCTCATCCCGGTCCGAGCCCGGCCGGGAGGGACCCGCAGGGCCCCGGAGCCCCCGGGAGGGACCGGGACAGGACCGGGAGGGACCGGGACCGGACCGGGAGGGACCGGGACAGGACCAGGAGGGATCCGGAGGGACCGGGACAGGACCGGGACCGGACCGGGAGGGATCGGAGGGGCCCCGGAGCCCCCGGGAGGGACCGGGACAGGACCGGGAGGGACCGGGACCGGACCGGGACAGGACTGGAACGGACCGGGACACCCACCTGCACGGCCCGGTCATCCCGGCCCGAGCCCGGCCGGGAGGGACCCGCAGGGCCCCGGAGCCCCCGGGAGGGACCGGGACAGGACCGGGAGGAACCGGGAGGGACCGGGACAGGACCGGGAGGGAGCGGGACCGGACCGGGAGGAACCGGGACAGGACCGGGAGGGAGCGGGACAGGACCGGGAGGAACCGGGACAGGACCGGGAGGGAGCGGGACCGGACCGGGAGGGACCGGAGGGGCCCCGGAGCCCCCGGGAGGGGCCGGGACCGAACCGGGAGGGACCGGGACAGGACCGGGAGGAACCGGGAGGGACCGGGAGGGAGCGGGACCGGACCGGGAGGAACCGGGACAGGACCGGGAGGGAGCGGGACAGGACCGGGAGGAACCGGGACAGGACCGGGAGGGAGCGGGACCGGACCGGGAGGGACCGGAGGGGCCCCGGAGCCCCCGGGAGGGGCCGGGACCGAACCGGGAGGGACCGGGACAGGACCGGGCCAGAACCGGGCCACCCACCTGCACGGCCCGGTGCCCGCCGCCGCCGCCGCTCATCCCGGCCCGGCTCCATGGCGGGGACGCGCGCACCGCGCCGTCTCCATGGCACCGGGGCCGCCGCGGGAGCGCGCATCTGCCGGGTACCGCGGGCGCAGCGCGGAACAGGCGCGGGGGGGAGCGAAATCCGGCTGCGTGTTGCTATTTATTGGGTTTTTATTATTTTTGCAATTGTTTTTATTTTAATTTTTTTAGTTTTAGTTTTAATTTTCCCGCTTTTTCAGTTTCCGCAGCAACTGCTTCAAAATTCGGCTTATTATTATTTGTTCAATTATTTTTCAATTAATTTTTAATTATTTTTTAGTTTTAGTTTTAATTTTCCTGCTTTTTAAGTTCTCACAGCAACTGCCTCAAAATATGTCTTATTATTATTTTTCTATTATTTTTCTATTATTTTTTCAATAATTTTTTCAATTATTTTTAGTTTTAGTTTTAATTTTCCTGCTTTTTAAGATTTCGCAGCAACTGCCTCAAAATACGTCTTATTATTACTATTTTTCTATTATTTTTTCTATTATTTTTTCAATAATTTTTTCAATTATTTTTTTGTTTTAATTTTCCTGCTTTTTAAGTTCTCACAGCAACTGCCTCAAAATATGGCTTATTATTATTTTTTCTATTATTTTTCTATTATTTTTTCAATTATTTTTTGTTTTAGTTTTATTTTTCCTGCTTTTTAAGTATTCACAGCAACTGCTTCAAAATATGTCTTATTATTTTTTTTTCTATTATTTTTTCTATTATTTTTTGTTTTAGTTTTAATTTTCCTGCTTTTTAAGTTCTCGCAGCAACTGCCTCAAAATATGTCTTATTATTATTATTATTATTATTATTTATCTTTTTCTATTATTTTTAATAATTTTTTCAAAATTTTTCTGTTTTAGTTTTAATTTTCCAGATTTTTAAATTCTTGCAGCAACTGCCTCAAAATATGGCTTTTTTTTTTCTATTATTTTTTCAATATTTTTTCAATTATTTTTAGTTTTAGTTTTAATTTTCCTGCTTTTTAAGTATTCACAGCAACTGCCTCAAAATATGTATTATTATTATTATTATTATTTATTGTTCTATTATTTTTTCAATATTTTTTTCAATTATTTTTCGTTTTAGTTTCAATTTTCCTGACCTTTAAGCTTTCGCAGCAACTGCCTCAAAATATGGCTTCTTATTTTTTTCTATTATTCTTTCAATTATTTTTCAATTATTTTTTCATTTTAGTTTTAGTTTTAATTTTCCTGCTTTTAAAATTTTTGCAGCAACGGCCTCAAAATATGTATTATTATTATTATTATTATTATTATTATTATTATTATTATTATTATTATTATTATTATTATTAATCTTTTTCTATTATTTTTTCAATTATTTTTAGTTTTAGTTTTAATTTTCCTGCTTTTTAAGTTCTCGCAGCAACTGCCTCAAAATATGGCTTATTATTATTATTTATTATTTTATCAATTATATCTTCAATTTTTTTTTAGTTTTAGTTTTAATTTTCCTGCTTTTTAAGTATTCACAGCAACTGCTTCAAAATATCTTTTATTATTATTTTTTATTTCTTCAATTTTTTTTCAATTTTTTTTTCAATGTTTTAGTTTCAGTTTTATTTTGCTGCTTTTTAAATTTTCATTTCTTCCAAACGTTTTCCAAATCTCCCCCATTTGCTGTGCTGGAAGGAGCAGGACACAGCCCAAGGCTGCCCACGAGGAGTTCTTAAACAACCAAAAAAGAAACAAAAAGAGGATCCCAGAATGAAAAACACCCCAAGCTCACCCAGTCCAGCCCCTGAATAAGTTAATTTAAAAGAAATTACCATAAAACCACGATTAAATTACTGTAAATTACTATAAAATACAAAACTTCTCTTCCACAGCCAATATTCATCAAGAGAAGCACACCCACAGCAAGGGGAGCTGGCAGAGCTGGAATTTAGGGGGGAATATTCTCCTGGACCCACCCAGTGCCAAAAATAAATCACTATAAAATACAAAACTTAATGTTCCACACCCAAAATTCACCAAGAGAAACTGCAAGAGCTGGGCTGTAGGGGGGAATATTCTCCTGTACCCACCCAGTGCCATGGGCAGGGACCCTTCCTCTGCCCCAGCCCGGCCTTGGGCACTGCCAGGGATCAGTTCATTTAAATAAATCACTATAAAATACAAAAATTAATGTTCCACACCAAATTTTCATCAAGAGAAGGGTACCCACAGCAAGGGGAGCTGGCAAAGCTGGAATTTAGGGGGGAATATTCTCCTGAACCCATCCATGGGCAGGGACCCTTTCCTCTGCCCCTGCCCGGCCTTGGGCACTGCCAGGGATCAATTAATTTAAAATTAATTAACATGAAAGTACAAAACTTCCCTTCCACAGCCAATAATCATCAAGAGAAGCACACCCACAGCAAGGGGAGCTGGCAGAGCTGGAATTTAGGGGGGAATATTCTCCTGAACCCATCCATGGGCAGGGATTCCTTCCCTCTGCCCCTGCCCGGCCTTGGGCACAGAATCCCTGAAAAGGAAAATCCTTAAAATCCCTCCCAGCCCAAGCTCTGCCCCATCCCCACCTTGTCCCCAGCCCAGGGCGCTCCGTGCCACATCCAGGAACTCCCTGGGCACCCCAAACCCCCCTGCCAAGGCCTGAGCACCCTTTCCATGCAGAAATCCCTCCTGATGTCCACCCTGAGGCCATTTCCCCCTGGCCTGTCCCTGTCCCCTGGGAGCAGAGCAGCAGCTACAGCCTGGAGGAGGATGCAGGGAGCTCGGGCAATGCAGGATGCCCCAAACCAGCAGGAAACTGCAGAATTTCCATTTTTGCTACCACTGACCCAGCCTGGCTGCAGGAATGCAGGTGAAGGCGGCTTCACTCCCTCATTCCTGGAAAAGTGAGGGAGGAAATCCCTGGATCCCTCAGGGATGTGCATCCGGAGCTCCAGCAGTGGGTCCAGCCAAGTCCCTGACTCTGAGGCCCCGTCAACATTCCTCTCTGCATTTTTCCAAACCCATTTCCAGCCCTGAACCATCTCACTGAGCCCTTGGCTGGACACTGCCCCATTCCCAAACCCACTTCCAGCCCTGATCCATCTCACTGAGCCCTTGGCTGGACACTACCCCATTCCCAAACCCATTTCCAGCCCTGATCCATCTCACTGAGCCCTTGGCTGGACACTGCTCCATTCCCAAACCCACTTCCAGCCCTGATCCATCTCACTGACCCTTTGGCTGGACACTGACCCATTCCCAAACCCATTTCCGGCCCTGAACCATCTCACTGAGCCCTTGGCCGGACACTGCTCCATTCCCAAACCCACTTCCAGCCCTGATCCATCTCACTGAGCCCTTGGCTGGACACTGCTCCATTCCCAAACCCACTTCCAGCCCTGATCCATCTCACTGAGCCCTTGGCTGGACACTGCTCCATTCCCAAACCCACTTCCAGCCCTGATCCATCTCACTGACCCTTTGGCTGGACACTGCCCCATTCCCAAACCCATTTCCAGCCCTGATCCGTCTCACTGAGCCCTTGGTCCTTCCCAGGGTTTTCCAGGACCTGCGTCACCATCCTGGCTCACAAAATCACCCCAAAAATGCACATTGCAGGCCATGACCTCCAAAACCTGAAATCCTGCCCAAATCTCCTGGGCTGGGCCTTTGTTTATTTTCTTCTCCATCTTCCAGTGCTCATAATTAACACCCCCACATCATTCATGTAAATGAACCCCACAGAAAATTTGAGAAAGGATTTGTAGAAATTTTTTTAAATTTGATAGAAAGTTTATATAGTGTATTTGTATGTAAACTTTGAGGGAAGAAATGTTAACTTACAAATATTATAAAAATAGAAATAGAAATATTATAGATAGGATAATAAAATATTATAAAATAGGATACATATTGTTGAGAGAAAAATTGAATTAAAATAAGTTTTAAAAGATGGTTTTATAAAAAAGATTGGATATTTTAGAGAAACAGAATTATGTAAGATATATTGTATTAGGATTCATAAAGAGAAATTTTAAATAATCAGTTTTAAGACATTTAAAATATAGTGTGGTGAAAATTGATAATTTAAAAAATGTTTATAGTGCACTGCAATTAGGAAATAGTTCACTGTTGATGGTGACAGTGTGAATTGTAACACTTGTATTGTTTTATTTTTTAAAAATAAAGATTGCGAGATTGGAAATAGAATAAAAACATTTTAAAATGTTTTTAGTAACCCATTTCTAAGCAAAAAAAAAAAAAAAAAGAGCTCAATCCAACAGGCAAGGACCCTCAGGGCAGAGGGGGACCCCAGCCCAGTGCCCCCCTGGGCTCTGCTAGCACCTGGCCCCTCCCTGCTCACTTGTGTCACAGTGGAGGGGACGAGGGTGACCTCACCCCCGTGTCCCCAGGCAGGGACACCACCTGGACCTGCTGCCAGGGCCTGGCACCTCTGCAGGGCTCCCAGGCACAGCAAAACCTCCCCGAGCTGGGAAACCTCCTCAGAGTGCAGCTGGCACTGAAATCACCCCCCGGGAGCTGCAGCATCCCCCTGGGCCACCCCAAAGCCCCAAAGCAGGGAAAAGATCCCAGGAGCGGCAGGTCCCAGCTGAGCCAGGAGCTGGCAGAGCCAGGGGACACAGCCCTGAGCTGCACCAGGGGAAATTCAGGCTGGATAGCAGGGAAAAGCTCTTTACAGAAAGGTGATAAAGTTCTGGAATGTTCTGCCCGGGGAGGTGATGGAATCACCATCCCTGGGTGTGTTTGACAAAGCCTGGATGTGGCACTGGGGGCCAGGGTTGGGTTGAGGTGCTGGGGCTGGGTTGGACTCGATGATCTTCAAGGTCTCTTCCAACCTGGGGATTCTGTGAATTCTGGGAATTTGGGGAATTTGGGAATTCCTGGGGACCGGGGAGGTGGTGGAGTCCCCATCCCTGGGTGTGTTTAACAAAGCCTGGATGTGGCACTGGGGGCCAGGGTTGGGTTGAGCTGTTGGGGCTGGGTTGGTCTTGGAGATCTCTTCCAACCTGGGGATTCCGTGAATTCTGTGATTCTGGGAATTCTGATCCCCACCTTGTCCCCAGCCCAGGGCACTCAGTGCCACATCCAGGTGACACCTGCAGGGATGGGCACTCCACACTTACCTGGGCAGCCCCTGCCAAGGCCTGAGCACCCTTTCCATGCAGAAATTCCTCCTGGTGCCCACCCTGAGCCTGCCCTGGCCCAGCCTGAGGCCGTTGCCCCTTGTCCTGTCCCTGTCCCCTGGCTGTCCCCTCCTGTCAGGGAGTTGTGCAGAGCCACAAGGTCCCCCCTGAGGCTCCTTTTCTCCAGGCTGAGCCCCTTCCCAGCTCCCTCAGCCCCTCCTGGGGCTCCATTCCCTCCCCAGCACTCCCTCACCACAGCTCACTGCCCCATCGCTGCCCCTGTGCCAAACCACTCGCAGCAACTCCCAGCTCATGGTTTACATTCCTTTGGTGTTTCCTCCCTCCCCCGAAGAGCCCAGCCGGGCTTTTCCCCCCTCCAAGCCTTTTTTCCCCCTCCAAGCCTTTTTTCCCCCTCCAAGCCTTCTTTTCCCTGGAACCTTTGGCCAAGCACTGTTGAACTGCCCCGGTTATTGAGATTTCCATTCTTTACTCAGCCAGCTGCAGCAGAGCTCAGCTTTTCTGGAGCCTCTCCCCCTTGTTTATTTGTGGGTGCTGATTCCCTCACCCAAATCAAACACAATCAACCCCCGGACACCCCAAAAACGACTCCCTGGGGGCTGCAGCGGTTCCTGGCCGGGGTTCCAGCAGGAAAGCTGCCCTGCCTGCAGCCCCTCTCACCTCAGCCCTGCTGGTTTTGTTCTTGCAGCGGTGGCACAGCAGCGCCAAGGCCTCGTGTCCCTCCCACAAAGCCCACTGGGTCCTTATTGTCCCTGTGATGTCCCCGGGCCATCAGTGCCCTGCTGCCAGGGTTTCTGGTGTCCCAGAGCTGTCCTTGGAGCAGCAGGCTCTGTGTCCCCAGGCTTTTTAGGGCATTGGTTTGACATTTAATTAAAGCTGGCAGCGCACAGCAGATGCCTCTGAGCTGAGCTGCTGCCAGGAGTGCCCAGGCAGCTGTCCCTGTCCCCGTGTCCCTGTCCCTGCAGGAGGTGTGACATGTCCGCACCGTCCCTGTCCCTGCAGGAGCTGTCCAGCCCTGTCCCACGTCCCAGTCCCAGCCCTGTCCCCATGTCCCTGCAGGAGCTGTCCAGCCCTGTCCCCACTGTCCCTGTTCCTGCAGGAGCTGTCCAGCCCTGTCCCATGTCCCAGTCCCAGTCCCAGCCCTATCCTCCCTGTCCCTGTCCCTGCAGGACCTGTCCAGCCCTGTCCCCATGTCCCTGCAGGAGGGAGGTGCCTAGCCCTGTCCCCATGTCCCTATCCCAGCCTTGCCCCCATGTCCCTGTCCCAGCCCTGTCCCCATGTCCCTGCAGGAGCTGTGACATGTCCCCATGTCTCAGTCCCAGCCCTGTTCCCATTGTCCCTGTTGATGCCCAGCCCTGTCCCCATGTCCCTGTCCCTGCAGGTGCCCAGCCCTGTCCCCATGTCCCTGCAGGAGGTGTGACTGTCCCCATGTTCCAGTTCTGTCCCCAGTCCCTATCCCTATAGGAGCTGCCCAGCCCTGTCCCCATGTCCCTGTCCCTGCAGATGCCCAGCCCTGTCCCCATGTCCCTGCAGGAGGTGCCCAGCCTGTCCCCATGTCCCTGTCCCAGCAGGAGCTGTCCAGCCCTGTCCCATGTCCCAGTCCCAGCCTTGTCCCCATGTCCCTGTCCCTGCAGGACCTATCCAGCCCTGTCCCCATGTGCCTGCAGGAGGTGCCAAACCCTGGGATGGGAATGGGAACGGGAACGGGAGCAGGGATGGAGCAGGAAGGAAAGGCAGGGATGGGTTGGGAAGGGAAAGGCAATTCCAGATTGGGGAGGGAAGGCAGGGAATGTAGGGAAAGAAAAGGCAATGAGCGGTGGGGAAGGAAGAGGCCATGAGCTGTGGGGAAGGAAGAGGCCATGAGCTGTGGGGAAGGAAGAGGCCATGAGCTGTGGGGAAGGAAGAGGCCATGCTGTGGGGAAGGAAGAAACCATGAGCTGTGGGGAAGGAAGAGGCCATGAGCTGTGGGGAAGGAAGAGGCCAAGATGTGGGGAAGGAAGAGGCCATGAGCTGTGGGGAAGGAAGAGGCCATGAGCTGTGGGGAAGGAAGAGGCCATGCTGTGGGGAAGGAAGAGGCCATGAGCTGTGGGGAAGGAAGAGGCCATGAGCTGTGGGGAAGGAAGACGCCATGAGCTGTGGGGAAGGAAGAGGCCATGCTGTGGGGAAGGAAGAGGACATGAGCTGCGGGGAAGGAAGAGGCCATGAGCTGAGGGGAAGGAAGAGGCCATGAGCTGTGGGGAAGGAAGAGGCCATGAGCGGTGGGGAAGGAAGAGGCCATGAGCTGTGGGGAAGGAAGAGGCCATGAGCTGCGGGGAAGGAAGAGGCCATGCTGTGGGGAAGGAAGAGGCCATGAGCTGTGGGGAAGGAAGAGGCCATGAGCTGCGGGGAAGAGGCCATGAGCTGTGGGGAAGGAAGAGGCCATGAGCTGTGGAGAAGGAAGAGGCCATGCTGTGGGGAAGGAAGAGGCCATGCTGTGGGGAAGGAAGAGGCCATGAGCTGTGGAGAAGGAAGAGGCCATGCTGTGGAGAAGGAAGAGGCCATGCTGTGGGGAAGGAAGAGGCCATGCTGTGGGGGAGGAAGAGGCCATGCTATGGAGAAGGAAGAGGCCATGCTGTGGGGAAGGAAGAGGCCATGAGCTGTGGGGAAGGAAGAGGCCATGCTGTGGGGAAGGAACAGACCATGCTGTGGGGAAGGAAGAGGCCATGAGCTGTGGGGAAGGAAGACGCCATGAGCTGTGGGGAAGGAAGAGGCCAAGATGTGGGGAAGGAAGACGCCATGAGCTGTGGGGAAGGAAGAGGCCATGAGCTGTGGGGAAGGAAGAGGCCATGAGCTGCGGGGAAGGAAGAGGCCATGCTGTGGGGAAGGAAGAGGCCATGAGCTGTGGGGAAGGAAGAGGCCATGAGCTGTGGGGAAGGAAGAGGCCATGCTGTGGGGAAGGAAGAGGACATGAGCTGTGGGGAAGGAAGAGGCCACGAGCTGCGGGGAAGGAAGAGGCCATGCTGTGGGGAAGGAAGAGGCCATGAGCTGCGGGGAAGGAAGAGGACATGAGCTGTGGGGAAGGAAGAGGCCATGAGCTGTGGGGAAGGAAGAGGCCATGCTGTGGGGAAGGAAGAGGACATGAGCTGTGGGGAAGGAACAGGCCACGAGCTGCGGGGAAGGAAGAGGCCATGCTGTGGAGAAGGAAGAGGCCATGAGCTGTGGGGAAGGAAGAGGCCATGAGCTGCGGGGAAGGAAGAGGCCATGAGCTGTGGGGAAGGAAGAGGCCATGAGCTGTGGGGAAGGAAGAGGCCATGAGCTGCGGGGAAGGAAGAGGCCATGCTGTGGGGAAGGAAGAGGCCATGAGCTGTGGGGAAGGAAGAGGCCATGAGCTGTGGGGAAGGAAGAGGCCTTGCTGTGGGGAAGGAAGAGGCCATGAGCTGTGGGGAAGGAAGAGGCCATGAGCTGTGGGGAAGGAAGAGGCCATGCTGTGGGGAAGGAAGAGGCCATGAGCTGTGGGGAAGGAAGAGGCCATGAGCGGTGGGGAAGGAAGAGGCCATGAGCTGTGGGGAAGGAAGAGGCCATGAGCTGTGGGGAAGGAAGAGGCCATGAGCTGTGGGGAAGGAAGAGGCCATGCTGTGGCCCATGGACAGGCTTTGCCTGGGCTCTGCTGAGCCATCTGTGTGTAGAAGGGAATGAACTGCTGAGAACCCACTCCAGCTCTGAACTGAGCAGCAGCAGGACTGAGCCCTGGCTTCTCTCCACTTTGACTGCAACAGCCCCAAGGAAAGCAGAGCAGGATCTACACTGCATGGACTCAGCCCAGTCCCTCCCTGCACGGCACCGAGGCAGCTCTGGGAGAGGGGGGAATCCTCAGGGAGGCAGGAACTTGTTACCACGACATTTTAATGAAAATCTTTTGCTAGGATTTTCTTCTGCTGAGAAGCTGAGGAGCCTCAGGAAAGAAATGTAAACAATAATGATCTGCTGTTGTGGAATGCAAGAGGTGCTTCCTTGATTGGTTCATGTCGAGTGTTTTTACTTAATAACCAATCAAGGATGCAGCTGAATCCATTTTCTAGTTAGTTATGAGTGTTATTAACTTCTTTTTATTTTTGTTTATTTTTTGATGAATCTTTTTTCTTTACTTTTTTAGTATGGCTTTAATACAGTATTTTCAATATAATATAATAATATTATATATATTATATATATATAAAATATAATAATTTAATACAGTATTTTCAATATAATATCTATTATAATGTAATAAATCAGCCTTCTGAAACGTGGAGTCAAGACTCTCATCTCTTCCCTCACCCTGGGACCCCTGCAAATCTCACAGCAGGAACTGGAGGGAACCAGCACAGAGCAAAGCAGCAATCAGCCCCAGGCTGGGCTGGGAGCAGCCCAGAGTGCAGTTCTGGAGCAGCTCTGGAGCTCTACACTGCTCACACTGCTGGGAAAAGCCCTGGCCAGCATTTTGGCAATTTATCCTCCAGCCTTTCCTGGGGTGTCGGAAGCCAGGACGCCCCTCTGGGTGCCTGCAGCCAAGGACACGTGGGGTTTTGATCTTAGCCCGTGGAGCAAATTACCAACTCTGTGTGGAGAATCACAAGCCACAAAAGTTTAGATAGCACAGTAATAGTGATCACAAAGTAAAGAGAAAAATTTTAGGATGTTGTACACGGGAATTTAAGACTTTGTACGTGGGGGTCTGAGGCTCCAAGATGGAGGAATCAGGGCGTGCCTTGTCTTTCTTCCTTCTTCTTCCTAACCTCCATAATTTGAGTAACATTAGCACTTTTAGATTGGTTTAGAATAGAAGCTGACTGCCCAACATAGGTAATTAGTATTAGAACAGAATTGTAAACACAGTACACGTAGTTTTTAGTATAAAAAATAGCACCAGCCCCGTGGGAGGGCAGTGTGCCCCTGGCTGACCTGCTGAACAGATCTCGGCAGGCCAGACAGAAAAGATTTTAAATAACAAATAATAAACAACCTTGAGAACGACAGCCGAAGACTTCTGACTCCTTCCTCGACAGCCGGGTTGAGAAAAAAGCCTCTCTAACACATCCAAGAGTCGCCTTAACAGCGGTAAGCCCAGACTTAGGGGGTGCCACACTGAAAGGAGGGAGCAGAAGAGGCAGCCAGTGGCACCAGGGGCTCTGGGGAGGGCAGCACAGCCTGGCCGGGGTGGGGACAGGGCCAGGGACATCCTTGTCCCAGCACCTCGGCTCCCCACTCATGACTGGGGCACGGGAGCCACTGCCAGAGGGATCTGGGGCTCGGATAAAAGCAGAGATGAGCTCCCCTCAGTCCCAGGCTGCACATGGCCCCATCCTCATGGGAACGGGGATGCTGCTGTGCTCTCCTGGGATCAGATCCCAGTGCTGCTGCTCCTCAGCCTCTCCTGCAGTTTCCCCCAGCCTCTGTGGGACACTGGGATTTATCTGCAGACTGACTTCTGTTTGTTTGGGTCTTTTTTTCGCTCAGCTTTTACTTTGGAGGTGAAATGTGACAAAGCGGGGAAGCAGAGCGGCCTCAGGCTGCTCAAAGCAACACCAGGTTGGTTTTCCACCCAGCCCATCCCGCCAGCTCCACAGGGAGGTGACAACAGCAGGGTGACAACAATGCCACGGAGAGAGGCCGCGGATGGGCTGACCCCTGTGCGTGACATGGTGCTGTTTAGACAATTTAATTTACAGTAAATGAGAAAGCAGAGCCTGATCCAACACAGGGAGGAGTGCCAGGTGCCACTGGTGGGGACAGGGAGGTGCCAGGGCTGCAGGTAGGACACAGCCAAGCCTGGCTTCAGCTGCACCAAACCCCTCCTGCAGCCCCGAGACCCTTCACAAGCACAGCCCCAGAGGGTTCTCAGAGAAATATTTACACAAACAAAGTGAAAAACCTGAAAATTCCTGAGACCCCTCATAACTACAGCCCCAGGGAAACATTTACAACCCAGCAGGGAAAAACCTGAAAAGCTCTGAGACCCCTCACAATAACAGCTCCAGAGGGTTCTCAGAGAAATATTTACACAAACACAAAGTGAAAAAACTGAAAATTCCTGAGACCCCTCACAAGCACAGCCCCAGGGAAACATTTACAGCACAGCAGGGAAAAACCTGAAAATTCCTGAGACCCCTCACAACAACAGCCCCAGGGAAACATTTACACAAACTCAGCAGGGAAAAACCTGAAAATCCCTGAGACCCCTCACAACAACAGCCCCCGAGGGGTCTCCATAGAAATATTTACACAAACACAGAGTGAAAAGCCTGAAAAGCCCTGAGACCCCTCACAAGCACAGCCCCAGAGGGTTCTCCAGAGAAACAAACTGCAACAAAAATTTGCACAAACTCAGCGGGGAAAAACCTGAAAAGCCCTGCAGGCCCAGGGCTGGGGAGGGGGCTCAGGGGTACTGCCACCATGGGGGTGAGCTCTGGGGGGCCAGGAGGGGGCTCAGGTACTCACACGATGTGGGCCAGGTTTGGGGGGTCAGGAGGGGGTTCAAGAATGGGGAGGGGGCTCAGGTACTCACACGATGTGAGCCAGGTTTGGAGGACCAGGTTTGGGGGGTCAGGAGGGGGTTCAGGGATGGGGAGGGGGCTCAGAAGGGGTTCAGGGGGGGCTCAGGTACTGACATGATGTGAGCCAGGTTTGGGGGGTCAGGAGGGGATTCAGGAGGGAGTTCAGGGATGGTTTGGGGGCTCAGGGGGGGCTCAGGTACTCACACGATGTGGGCCAGGTTTGGGGGGTCAGGAGAGGGTTCAGGAGGGGGTTCAGGGATGGGGAGGGGGCTGAGGAGGGGGCTCAGGTACTCACACGATGTGGGCCAGGTTTGGGGGGTCAGGAGAGGGTTCAGGGATGGTTTGGGGGCTCAGGGGGGGCTCAGGTACTCACACGATGTGGGCCAGGTTTGGGGGGTCAGGAGGGGGTTCAGGGATGGTTTGGGGGCTCAGGGGGGCTCGGGGGGGGCTCAGGTACTCACACGATGTGGGCCAGGTCCAGGGGCCGCTCGGGCTGCTCGGGGAACAGCGGGCGGGGCGGGTCCCGGCTGGGCACGCAGCCCAGCGAGCGGCTGATGGCGTGGCTCAGCTTCTTGGCCGGGGATTTCTGCGGGGACAGCACAGGTGAGACAGGGATTTTGGGGGGGGGAACGACACAGGTGAGCTGGGGACGGCTGGGGGACAGGCACAGGTGAGATGGGGATTGCTGGGGAACAGCACAGGTGAGATGGGGACGGCTGGGGGACAGCCACAGGTGAGATGGGGAGGGCTGGGGACAGCACAGGTGAGATGGGGACGGCTGGGGGACAGCCACAGGTGAGATGGGGATGGCTGGGGGACAGCCACAGGTGAGATGGGGACGGCTGGGGGACAGCCACAGGTGAGATGGGGATTGCTGGGGAACAGCACAGGTGAGATGGGGACGGCTGGGGGACAGCCACAGGTGAGCTGGGGACAGCTGGGGGACAGCACAGGTGAGATGGGGACGGCTGGGGGACAGCCACAGGTGAGATGGGGATGGCTGGGGACAGCACAGGTGAGATGGGGACAGCTGGGGGACAGGCACAGGTGATATGGGGACAGCTGGGGGACAGGCACAGGTGAGATGGGGACGGCTGGGGGACAGCCACAGGTGAGATGGGGATGACTGCGGGACAGCACAGGTGAGATGGGGACGGCTGGGGGACAGGCACAGGTGATATGGGGACAGCTGGGGGACAGGCACAGGTGAGATGGGGACGGCTCAGGGACAGCACAGGTGAGACAGGGATTTTTTGGGGGGAACAACATAGGTGAGCCTGGGGGAACGACACAGGTGAGATGGGGATGGCTGGGGGACAAGCACAGGTGAGATGGGGATTCTGTGGGGGGAACAGGCACAGGTGAGATAGGGGATTCCTGGAGGAACAAGCACAGGTGAGCCCAGGATTTCTGCAGGAACAAGCACAGGTGAGACAGGGATGGCTGGGGAACAACACAGGTGAGCCTGGGGATTTTGGGGGGGAACATCCACAGGTGAGATGGGGACGGCTGGGGGACAGCACAGGTGAGATGGGGACGGCTGGGGACAGCACAGGTGAGATGGGCATGGCTGGGGGACAGCACAGGTGAGATGGGGATGGCTGCGGGACAGCACAGGTGAGATGGGGACGGCTGGGGACAGCACAGGTGAGATGGGGACAGCTGGGGGACAGCACAGGTGAGATGGGCATGGCTGGGGGACAGCACAGGTGAGCTGGGGATGGCTGGGGCAACAAGGACAGGTGAGTATAGGAATGTGCCTCCTGTTGAGGGAGTGACAAAACCATCCCCTTAAAAAGGAAAAAAGCCCAGAAGTTTCTCTCCTCGATTAGGGGAAAAGGCATCTCACAGGACCTGGGGGGCTTCACCTCAAAGTAAAGGATGGCTAATTGGACAGGAGCAAAAAAGTCCCGCCTGAGCAATTCACTAGGAAAAGGAGAGAACAAAGAAACTAATTGCCTTTGTGAGGTGTTTACCAGGGGCAGGAGGGCCTCTTGCACCTGGCTCGGTTTTTCTCCGTAAAGATTTTTGTTATTTTGCCTTTTATTAAAACCTTTTTGTTTCCAACACTCCCACAGGAGCCATCCCGATGATTTCATGCCTTCTGAGGCAGCTGAGCTATCCTGGGTGTGAAATAGATCTCCAAGAGCTCATGAGACCTGGCTCCAGGAGAGCCGTATTTCAGGTGAGCCCGGGATTTTTGGGGGAACAAGGCCAGGTGAGCCCAAGATTTTTGGGGGAACAAGGCCAGGTGAGCCCAGGATTTTTGGGGGAACAAGCACAGGTGAGCCTGGGATTTTTGGAGGAACAAGGCCAGGTGAGCCCGGGATTTTTGGGGGAACAAAGCCAGGTGATCCTGGGATTTTTGGGGGAACAAGGCCAGGTGAGCCCAGGATTTTTGGGGGAACAAGCACAGGTGAGCCCGGGATTTTTGGGAGAACAACATATGTAAGCCTGGGATTTCTGGATGAACAAGCACAGGTGAGCCCGGGATTTTTGGGGGAACAAGGCCAGGTGAGCTCAGGATTTTTGGGGGAACAAGGCCAGGTAGGCCCAGGATTTTTGGGGGAACAGGCACAGGTGAGCCCGGGATTTTTGGGAGAACAACATATGTAAGCCTGGGATTTTTGGGGGAACAAGGCCAGGTGAGCCCGGGATTTTTGGGGGAACAAGGCCAGGTGAGCCTGGGAAGGAAGGGCAGGGGCAGGCACCCACAGCTGGGGCAGGCAGCAGAGGGCACAGGAGCAGAAATGCCCAGCACTCCTGGGAAATCAGCACAGGCTCTGGGAGTTCTGGGAGGCTTCGAAGGGCTCTGACGGTGGAAATTGAAAGTTTTAACAAAATGATGGAAGATTAGGAAATAAACCAGTTACCTGGGGGCTCTCTCAGGAATTCATCCCATCCCATTAAGGGATTTTTGCACTCTCTGAACACAGAGGGGGCATTCTGAGGGGAGGGACAGCCACTTCCCAAATTCCTGTCCTTTACAGGCAAAGCCGAGGTGCTGGGGACAGGCAGGAGTGACTGGATCTCCTCTCACAACTCCCCTCAGTTGTGCTAAATTATGGCTGCTGCTGCTGGAAATGAAGGGATGGGACTGTTCTCCAGCTAAGGAGGATTTATTGCTCAGATAAACATTAGTCTCAGAGGCTGTGAGATTTCAGAGGAGCAAGCACTTGGCTGTAGTTTAGGAGCAGTCCCGAGTTTCTTCATTACAGGGAAACATGTAACTTCCTAAGCTGACAGACAGCTGCCACAGGGTTTATTTTACTTTTTGAACCTATCACTTTTACTTACTTCTGCTGCACTATGGATACTTTTATCTAATGGGCCTCTAACTCACAGGCACACTGCTTTTGTTATAACTTCTAAACTCTCAGTTTATTCCATACATCACAAACCCTTCACCATCTTACCCAATACAGTTTCTCTCTTACTTAAGGGATATTCTTACTTACACCTATAGAAACATACATTTATGATTTATAATTTATTTATTATTTTTTATTTATGTTTTTTTCAGCTAGAATTTTTTTCTGCTACATGTCTGTGTATTGTATTTTGACATTAATCTAAGTGTCTTCCAAGGCTAGAGATTAAACTCTCTAGTGCCTGTAGAAGTTTTTGGCTTTCTGATTCTCACACTAAATGGCCTCACAGCACCAGTGACCCCAGGTCCTTGGCAGTGCTGGTGACACCCACAGGAATGACCAAAAAATGGGGTTTAAATCCCATATTAACTTACAAAATTAATTCTGAAAATAATACTGCACTCACTGAGCTGCCAGCAGTGACATGGGACCCCTGGTGATGGTCTTTTCCATAATAATTCCATAATTCCTCCTTTTCTCCAGGCTGAGCCCCTTCCCAGCTCCCTCAGCCCCTCCTGGGGCTCCATTCCCTCCCCAGCTCCGTTCCCTTCCCATCCTGGGGTGTTCCCTGGGGTTGCTGTGACCCCAGTGCAGGACCCAGCTCTTGGCCTTGCTGTCCCTCAGCCCGTGGAGCCATGCAGGCTGTCCTGGTCCCTCTGCAGAGCCCCCTGCCCCAGCAGATCCCCATCCCACCCCCTGGGGCTGTCCCTGAGCTGGGCCAGGCTGGTGCCCTGCATGCCCTGAAGGTGTTGGGCAGGACAGACCCAGCCCTGAGCCCCTGGTGCCCGTGCCCAGCTGGCTGGGCCTCCGTGCCAGGTTTATCCAGCGGGAATAAACAATAAACCCACTCCAGTTCCCTGTTTACACCCTCTGGTGTTTGAAAAGCCCCGTGGAGCAGTTCTGCTCCAGACCCTGAACGTGCCTGAGGCTGCTCTAGATTCAGCTACCCAGGAGGAACATCCCCACGCAGGAGGAACATCCTCATCCAGGAGGAACATCCTCACCCAGGAGGAACATCCTCATCCAGGAGGAACAGCCTCATCCAGGAGGAACGTCCACACCCAGGAGGAACATCCTCACCCAGGAGGAACATCCTCACCCAGGAGGAACATCCTCATCCAGGAGGAACATCACCACCCAGGAGGAACATCCTCATCCAGGAGGAACAGCCTCATCCAGGAGGAACAGCCTCACCCAGGAGGAACGTCCACACCCAGGAGCAGTGCCCCTGACCCCAGGAGGAATGTTCCTGCCCTGGAGGAAGCCCTGATCCAGCAGCAGTGCCCTGCCCCAGGAGCAGTGCCCCTGAGAGCAGGAGGAATGCCATGACCCAGGAGGAATTCCTCTATCCAGGAGGAGTGCCCCTGACCCAGGAGGAATGCCCTGCACAGGAGAAGCCCTTACCCAGGAGGAATGCCCTGCACAGGAGATGCCCTTACCCAGGAGGAATGCCCTGCCTAGGAGCAGTGCCCCTGCCCAAGAGGAATGCCCTGCCCAGCAGAAGCCCTTACCCAGGAGGAATGCCGTGCCCATGAGGAATGCCCTGCCCATGAGGAATGCCCTTACCCAGGAGGAATGCCCTGCCCATGAGGAATGCCCTTACCCAGGAGATGCCCTTACCCAGGAGGAATGCCCTTACCCAGGAGGAATGCCCTGCCCATGAGGAATGCCCTGCCCAGGAGGAATGCCCTGCCCATGAGGAATGCCCTGCCCAGGAGGAATGCCCTTACCCAGGAGGAATGCCCTTACCCAGGAGGAATGCCCTGCCCATGAGGAATGCCCTGCCCAGGAGGAATGCCCTGCCCATGAGGAATGCCCTGCCCAGGAGGAATGCCCTGCCCAGGAGATGCCCTTACCCATGAGGAATGCCCTGCCCAGGAGAGGCCCTTACCCATGAGGAATGCCCTGCCCATGAGGAATGCCCTTACCCAGGAGGAGTGCTCCTTCATCTGGTGCTGGTTGCTGTGGGGGCCGCTGGCGTGGCCCCTCCAGAAGCAGTTCTGGCACAGCTGGTAGTTGTGGCACTGCTGGCAGCGGTACCTGAAGCCCATCATGCTCTCACAGTGGCAGTAGGAGCACTCCACGGGGTGGAAGACTGGCACACGGGGACAAACACAAACAAAAGGAGGTTTCTGTAAACACGGGGGCACCGTCCTGTTTTCTGAAAAATCCCTGCGCCGGGATTCCTTCTCCTGGGAAGCTGAGAAGCCCCGGAGAAAAATGAAAATATTCTCTCGTGCTTCTGCTGGGGTTTGCTGCTCTGGAAGGTGGTTGGAGATTTTCCATCCAACATGGGAATTGTTTCAACTCCATGGCCAACCACGGCCAGCTGTGTGGGACTCTGGAAGGAGCCACGGGTTTCCATTATTATCTTGCAAAACCTTCTGTAAGGATCCTTCCTCTAGTCTTTAGCAGGGTTTTAGTATAGCTAATATAATATAATATTGCATATATAATATGCAATATATAATATAATGTGATATAATATAATATAATATAATATTGCATATATAATATGCAATATATAATGTCATGTAATGTAATATAATATATGTAATATAATATAATGTAATATAAATAAATATTGCATATATAATATGCAATATATAATGTAATATAATGTAATGTAATATATAATTTATATTATATTATATTATATTATATATGATATAATATTATATATAACATAATATGTTATATGTAATATATAATATGTAATATATAATGTAATATATAATGTAATATAATGTAATATAATGTACTATTATATATTATATAATATTATATGTAATATAATATAATATAAAATGCAATATAATGTAATATAATGTAAATGATATGATATAATATGATATATATCATGTAATATAATTTAATATAATTTAATATAAATGACATAAAATGATATGATGTGATATATAATATAGTATAATATATATTGTAATATGATGTAAAAATATAAATGAAATAATATTATATTATATATATAATATATAACATAATATAATATAACATAATATAACATACCATAACATAACATTATATCATAAAACAATAAATTAGCCTTCCAGAACGTGGAGTCAGATTCTCAATTCCTCCTTCCTCCTGGAGACCCCAGAAATACCAGAGCCTGGAACATCCCACCTCACTGGAGCTTCCAGACCCCCAGCTCCTTCAGCACTCGCTGCTGGGCAGGGTTTGAGGGCACAGCTGGCAATTGTGGCTCATTAATTCAGATGTGATGGTGGCACAGCACGGGCAGGGTTTGAGGGCACAGCTGGCAATTCTGGCTCCATGACCCCTCAGGTGAAGCTGATGGTGGCACAGCAGTTCCAGCTGAAAGCTTCTCACAATTTTCCTTCTTCAGACATCTCCCTCCCACAGAATTCCCCAGGGAAGTGCTGAGCACAGGGAGGGGTCTGTCCACTGTCCCTGGCTGTCCCAGGTGGGTCTGTCCACTATCCCTGAGTGTCCCAGTGGGGTCTGTCCACTATCCCTGAGTGTCCCAGTGGGGTCTGTCCACTGTCCCTGGCTGTCCCAGTGGGGTCTGTCCACTGTCCCTGGCTGTCCCAGTGTCCAGCCTGGCCTTGGGCACTGCCAGGGATCCAGGGGCAGCCCCAGCTGCTCTGGGCAGCCTGTGCCTCTCTCCAGGGCACAATTCCCCATTCCCAATATCAGCTGTAAATCTGGAGCCTCGTTGATTCTGAAATCAAAGGCCGTTTCCGACTGTGCCGTGTTCCAGACGTGCTAATTGCTAATTAACTGATAACAAAGCTGCAGCACGGCAGGATTTGGCTGGATTGTGCCCAAGGAGATCCCTGGGGCCCGGAGTCACCTCTTCAGAAAGGACAAGTCCTGGTGTACAGCCCCTTTACCCCTCCCTCCTGCACCTCCACAGCTCCAGGAGAGGAATCCCCAGTGAATGGGAGAGCTCAGATCAGCCTGAGCAGCACCAGGGCTGGGCCAAAATAAACATCAAGAAATGCTTCTCCCCTGTCCCACCCTGCGTGGAGCCCTGGGAATAAACCAGAGAGGAATGAGAGCATGAGGGGAAGGAGATGAGAGCTCCCCATGGCAAATGCATCCTGAAATGAGGGGCAAAACAGAACCAGGGCACAATTCCTCATTCCCAAGATCCCATCCAGCCCTGCCCTCTGGCACTGGCAGCCATTCCCTGGCTCCTGTCCCCCAGGCCTTGTCCCCAGTCCCTCTGCAGCTCTCCTGGAGCCCCTTCAGCCCTGCCAGGGGCTCTGAGCTCTGCCTGGATCCTTCTCCAGGGGAGCACCCCCAGCTCTGCCAGCCTGGCTCCTTGAGAAGTCCTCCCCCACCTCGTCAGAGCTGTCCCTTCCCCTCCCTGGTGCAGGCAGCAGAGATTGCTGCAGATAAAAGGGCACAGGAGCAGCAGAGAACCCAAACCCTGATACCCCAGTGAGGGGAAGGAACAAAAACCCAAACCCTGATACCCCAGTGAGGGGAAGGAATAAAAACCCAAACCCTGATACCCCAGTGAGGGGAAGGAACAAAAACCCAAACCCTGATACCCCAGTGAGGGGAAGGAACAAAAACCCAAACCCTGATACCCCAGTGAGGGGAAGGAACAAAAACCCAAACCCTGATACCCCAGTGAGGGGAAGGAACACAAATAACCCAAACCCTGATTTCCTGATGAGATGAAGGGACAAAAATAATCCAAACCCTGATTTCCTGATGAGAGGAAGGAATAATAACCCAAACCCTGATTTCCTGATGAGGGGAACACCAATAACCCAAACCTGATTTCCTGATGAAGGGAAGGAACAAAAATAATCCAAACCCTGATTTCCCAGTGAGGGGAAGCAATACCAATAACCCAAACCCTCATATCCCAATGAGGGAAAGAAATAAAAATAATCCAAACCCTGATCTCCTGACGAGGGGAACACCAATAACCCAACCCTGATCTCCTGATGAGAACACCAATAACCCAACCCTGATCTCCTGACGAGGGGAACACCAATAACCCAAACCCTGATTTCCTGATGAGATGAAGGAACACAAATAGCCCAAACCCTGATCTCCTGACGAGGGGAACACCAATAACCCAACCCTGATCTCCTGATGAGAACACCAATAACCCAAACCCTGATCTCCTGACGAGGGGAACACCAATAACCCAACCCTGATCTCCTGACGAGGGGAAGCAATACCAATGTCCTGATAACAGGGGCAGGGGCAGCGCTCGCTGTCCTGCACGGGCACAGCCTCACAAGGAGGGATGAGGAGAAGACTGGAGCAGCCAGATCAGGGAATATCAGACCAGGGAGCAGCAAGATGGGAACAAAAGAGGTGGAAGCTGTGCTGGGTACCTGCAGGGCTTTTTTGGCTTTACTTGCATTGGGGTTTTTGTCTGTTTGGGTTGTTTTGTTGGGTTTTTGTTTGTGGTTTTTTATTTTCAGTCGTTGTTGTTTTCTTGGGATTTGTTTGTTTAGGGTTTTATGGGATTTGTTAGTTTAGGTTTTTATGGGGTTTGTTTGTTTAGGGTTTTATGGGATTTGTTTGTTTAGGTTTTTATGGGATTTATTAGTTCAGGGTTTTGTGGGGTTTATTCATTCAGGTTTTTATGGGGTTTGTTTGTTTAGGTTTTTATGGGGTTTGTTCAGCTTTCTATGGGGTTTGTTCAGGTTTTTATGGGATTTATTAATTCAGGTTTTTATGGGGTTTGTTTGTTCAGGGTTTTGTGGGGTTTATTCGTTCAGGTTTTTATGGGGTTTGTTTGTTTAGTGTTTTATGGGATTTATTAGTTCAGGTTTTTATGGGGTTTGTTTGTTCAGGTTTTTGTGGGGTTTGTTTGTTCAGGTTTTTATGGGGTTTGTTTGTTCAGGTTTTTATGGGATTTGTTTGTTCAGGTTTCTCTGGGGTTTGTTTGTTCAGGTTTCTGTGGGATTTGTTTGTTCAGGTTTTTGTGGGGTTTGTTTGTTCAGGATTTTGTTTGTGGGTTTTTTTGTGGTATTATTTCTGTTTGTTTTCATCTTTCTTCAAGGGACAAAGTTTATCTTTGGATGGGAAAGACCCCAGTGAAGGGCAGCAGCCCAGCTGGTCCCTCCTGCTCCTGGCAGCTGCCAGGGAATGCCAGGATCAAACCAGGATCAAAGCAGGATCCCCTGTGCCCTGGAGGTCACCCAGCATTTTAACCAGAGCCACCTCCTCACCTCCTGGGCTCCATTTCCCATGGGGCTTGACCCCAGGAAACTGCCACCATCAAAATTAATTTAAAAATCCCAGAGTTCCTGAGGCTGGAAAAGCTCTCCCAGCCCATCCAGTCCCATCCGTGCCCCATGCCCACCTTGTCACCCAGTGCCACATCCAGGTGACACATGCAGGGATGGGCACTCCACCCCTCCTGGGCAGCCCTGAGCCCCCTTTCCATGGGGAAATTCCTCCTGGTGCCCACCCTGAGCTGCCCTGGCCCACCCTGAGGCCATTGCCCCTTGTCCTGTCCCTGTCCCCTAGCTGTCCCCTCCTGTCAGGGAGTTGTGCAGAGCCACAAGGTCCCCCCTGAGGCTCCTTTTCTCCAGGCTGAGCCCCTTTCCAGCTCCCTCAGCCTCTCCTGGGGCTCCATTCCATGCAGAAATTCCTCCTGGTGCCCACCCTGAGCTGCCCTGGCCCAGCCTGAGGCCGTTGCCCCTTGGAACGGGGCAGATCCATCCCTGCTCTGTCCCACGCTGGCAAACAGCCGAGTGCTGCCCTTTGTTCAGCTGGGCCTGCCAGTGACAAGTGTGGCTCTGCTTCCCTGGACAGCCCCAAAATCCCAGAGTCCCTGAGGCTGGAAAAGCTCTCCCAGCCCATCCAGTCCCAGCCGTGCCCCATGCCCACCTTGTCACCCAGTGCCACATCCAGGTGACACCTGCAGGGATGGGCACTCCACCCCTGCTGGGCAGCCCTGAGCCCCCTTTCCATGGGGAAATTCCTCCTGGTGCCCCCCCTGAGCCTGCCCTGGCCCAGCCTGAGGCCATTGCCCCTTGTCCTGTCCCTGTCCCCTGGCTGTCCCCTCCTGTCAGGGAGTTGTGCAGAGCCACAAGGTCCCCCCTGAGGCTCCTTTTCTCCTTTCCCAGCTCCCTCAGCCTCTGGAACATTCAGAAAATGTCATTTTTTTTCCCCCACTAACAATAATCCAGGGGGTTTGCACTGCTGCTGCTTCACACCCAGCCAGCCCCACGTTCCCAGCACGGAGCCCAGCAGCTCTGGGCCACCACTGCAGGTCCCATGAGCAAGGACAGAGCAGCCCCAGAGTGAGCCCAGCCCCACAGAGCTCCCAGCAGGGCAATGCTGCGTTTACCATTCTCCACGTGGGCCAGTCTGTGCATGAGGGGCAGCCACACAAGGCACTGGGGAGGAGGGTCGGCCATCAGCGTGTCCAGGAACATGTTCAGCATCACCTTCTTCTGCAGGGAGAACACAGGGAGCGCTCCAAAAACCCATCTCCCACTGCCAGGGCTGCTCCAGCCTGAGCGGAGTGCTGCCAGGAATATCCCTGTCCCGCCACAGCCATGGAACCAGGGATGGATGGGGTGGGAAGGACCTTAAAAATCACCCAGTGCCACCCCTGCCATGGCAGGGACACTTCCACTGCCACTGGATCCCTGGAAAATCACCCAGTGCCACTTTCCACTGTCCCTGGATCCCTGGAAAATCACCCAGTGCCACTTTCCACTGTCCCTGGATCCCTGGAAAATCACCCAGTGCCACCTCTGCCATGGCAGGGACACTTCCACTGCCACTGGATCCCTGGAAAATCATCCAGTGCCACTTCCCACTGTCCCTGGATCCCTGGAAAATCACCCAGTGCCATCCCTGCCATGGCAGGGACAGCTTTTACTGCCCCTGGATCCCTGGAAAATCATCCAGTGCCACCCCTGCCATGGCAGGGACAGCTTCCACTGCCCCTGCATCCCTGGAAAATCATCCAGTGCCACTTCCCACTGCCCCTGGATCCCTGGAAAATCACCCAGTGCCACCTCTGCCATGGCAGGGACACCTTCCACTGTCCCTGGATCCCTGGAAAATCACCCAGTGCCACTTCCCACTGCCCCTGGATCCCTGGAAAATCACCCAGTGCCACCCCTGCCATGGCAGGGACAGCTTTTACTGCCCCTGGATCCCTGGAAAATCATCCAGTGCCACCCCTGCCATGGCAGTGCCACTTCCACTGTCCCTGGCTCCCTGGCAGAGCCCAAGGCCAGGCTGGACACTGGGGCTGGGAGCAGCTGGGACAGTGGCAGTGTCCCTGCCGTGGCAGGGGTGGCACTGGGTGGGATTTGAGCTCCCTCCTGACCCAAACCAGTCTGGGATTCTGAGAACATTTTCGACGAGAGGAATTTACACTTTTGAAGCCCCAGTGTCCAGCCTGGCCTCGGGCACTGCCAGGGATCCAGGGGCAGCCCCAGCTGCTCTGGGCACCCTGTGCCAGGGCACAATTCCTCATTCCCAGTATCAGCTGTAAATCTGGAGCCTCATTGATTCTGGAATCAAGGGCTGTTTCCTACTGTGCCAAACTCCAAATATGCTAATTGCTAATTAACTGATATTTAGTCACTATAAACTTTACATCAAATGCTGCAGGAATGTTTCTGCTGGAGCACCATCATGCCCAGAGTCTAAACATTTAATTTTAGGCCTAAGATCAATCAAGCTCATGTTCACAAGTTGATTTGAGGATTACTTCTCTTATTTACATCACCTCAAACGAGAAACAAATTGTGGGAACAATTAAAATCCAGCTGCAATGGATTTGAAAATGAACCGGTGCACAGAGGAGCTCGTTTGGAACAGATCCCGGGAGTGACTTGTTAAAATAATTGTTAAAATAATTGTTAAAATAATTGTCTGAACACGGGGAAAAAGCTTTGAACAACCAGGGGAAATCGTGGGAACGGCATGGTTTGTGTTTTGGGAAAGGAATGAGGCATTCCTGGGGTTCTGCTGGGGAATGGACTGAAAACAGAAAATCCTTCAGTTGTTGTTTTGGACTGCTTCAAAGCGCTTGGGTTGCACAGGGGACCTCAGTGACCCCCTGCCCTGATGCCCTGGAATCCCAAATCCCTAATCCTGAATCCCAAATCCCTAATCCCAGATCCCAATCCCTGATCCCTAATCCCGAGTCCTGAATCCCAGATCCCAAATCCCTGATCCCACCTCCCCGATTGCAAATCCTGAATCCTAAATCCCAAATCCCAGATTTCAGATCCCAGATCTCTAATCCCAGATCCATAATCCCTGATCCTTGACCTCAGATCCCTGATCCCAGATCCCTGACCCCAAATCCTGAATCCCCGATCGCTGATTGCAGATCCCAGATCCCTGATTGCAAATCCTGAATCCTAAATCACAAATCCCAGATCCCCAGTCCCTGATCCCAGACCCCAAATCCCTTACTCCCAAATCTCCCATCCCAGACCCCAAATCCCAGACCCCAATCCCTGATCCCAAATCCTGAATCCCAAATCCTGAATCCCTGATCCCCAATTCCAAATCCCAGATCCCTGATCCCCAAATCCTGAATCCCTGATCCCCAATCCCAGACCCCAAATGGCTGACCCCCAATCCCAGATTCCAAACCCCAGACACCAAATCCCCGATCCCCAAATCCCAGACCTCAGATCCCTGATCCCAGACCCCCAGTCCCAGATCCCTGATCCCCAATCCCCCAATCTCAGACCCCAAATCCTTGATCCCAGATCCCAGACCCCGAATCCCAGATCCCTGATTGCAAATTCTGAATCCTAAATCACAAATCCTGAATCCCAGATCCCAAATCCTTGATCCCCAATCCCTCATCCCAGACCCCAAATCCCCATCCCAAATTCCCAATCCCAGACCCCAAATCCCCAGTCCCCAACCCCGGATCTCCAGATCCCAAATCCCAGACCCCAAATCCCTGATCCCCAATCCCAATCCCAGACCCCAAATCCCTGATCCCAAATTCCCAAATCCCCGATCCCAGACCCCAAATCCCTGATCCCAAATTCCCAAATCCCAAATCCCAGACCCCAAATCCCTGATCTCCTATATCCCAGACCCCAAACCCCCAATCCCTGACCCCAAACCCCCAATCCCAGACCCCAAATCCCCTACACCCCAAATCCCCGATCCCAGACCCCAAACCCCCAATCCTAGACCCCCAATCCCCAATCCCAGACCTCAAATCCCCAATCCCAGACCCCAAATCCCCGATCCCAGACCCCAAATCCCCGATCCCCTATATCCCAGACCCCAAATCCCTGACCTGCTGGGGGAAGCAGGTGCGCAGCGAGTGCTCCGTGTAGCCAAAGGAGGGCCCCTCAAACACGGCCGTGGGCAGATCCCAAATCCCCAATCCTAGACCCCAAATCCCCTACACCCCAAATCCCCGATCCCAGACCCCAAACCCCCAATCCCCAACCCCAAATCCCCGATCCCCTATATCCCAGACCCCAAACCCCTGACCTGCTGGGGGAAGCAGGTGCGCAGCGAGTGCTCCGTGTAGCCGAAGGAGGGCCCCTCAAACACGGCCGTGGGCAGCTTCAGCACCTCCCGCAGCAGCTGCTCGAACTTGGGGAACACCAGCAGCCCGTTGGAATCTGAGATCTGAGAGAAAAGATCTGTAAGAAAATACAATAAACCCCATAAATATGGGGTCGCTGCGGGAACGGCCCCTCGCGCCCCGAGGGGTTCCCCTGAGCTGGGCTCTGAGCAGCGCTGCTGCCAGGACGCCACTCAAACAGGTCGGGGCTCCCAATCCCTGCTCCATCCAGCCCAGCCCATTATCCCATCCCATGGATCCCATGCCATGCCATCCCAATCCTATTATCCCATCCCATCCCATGGATCCCATACCAATCCCATTATCCCATCCCATCCCATGGATCCCATGCCATGCCATCCCAATCCCATTATCCCATCCCATCCCATGGATCCATGGATCCCATGCCATGCCACGCCATGCCATCCCATTCCCATTATCCTATCCCTCCCATGCCATGCCATGCCATGCCATTCCAATCCCATTATCCCATCCCTCCCATGTCATGCCATGCCATCCCAATCTCATTATCCCATCCCATCCCTCCCATGCCATCCCATCCCATCCCAATCCCATTATCCCATCCCATCCCATGGATCCCATGCCATGCCATGCCATGCCACACCATGCCACCCCAATCCCATTATCCCATCCTATGGATCCCATCCCATGCCATGCCATCCCAATCCCATTATCCCATCCCAATCCCATTATCCCATGCCATGCCATGCCATACCATGCCACCCCAATCCCATTATCCCATCCCATCCCATGGGTCCCATGCCATGCCATGCCATCCCAATTCCATTATCCCATCCCTCCCATCCCAGTATCATATCCCATCCCATCCTATCCCTCTCATGCCATGCCAATCCCATTATCCCATCCCATCCGTCCCATGCCATGCCATTCCAATCCCATTATCCCATCCCATCCCTCCCCTGCCATGCCATGCCAATCCCATTACCCCATCCCATCCCCCCCATGCCATGCCATCCCAATCCCATTATCCCATCCCAATCCCATTATCCCATCCCAATCCCATCCCTCCCATGCCATGCCATGCCAATCCCATTATCCCATCATCCCATCCCAATCCCATTATCCCATCCCATCCCATGGATCCCATCCCATGATCCCCTTATCCCAAGATCCCCCGGGAGCTGCTGCCGCGCCCCGGCCGGCGCAGGCAGGGAGCGGAGCAGGGAGCTCCAGGGGAGCAGAGCTGGAGGCTGGACCCACAGAAGCCCCCAGAGGAGGCTGCAGAGCGGTTTCTGGGAGGCGCCGGGAGCAGAAAGGAGAGGAACCTGGCTCCACGTTCTCACAAGGCTGATTTGTTGTTTTATGGGATTATATTGGATTGTATGATATTGGATGGTATTACATGGTATTGTATCTTATTATATTGTATTGTATTATATTATACTGTATTATATTGTATTATTGTATTACATTGTATTGTATTATATTATACTGTATTATATTGTATTATTATATTACATTGTATTGTATTATATTATACTGTATTATATTGTATTATTATATTACATTGTATTGTATTATATTATACTGTATTATATTGTATTATTATATTATATTGTATTATATTGCATTGTATTCTATTCTATTATATCATATTATACAGTATTACACTGCACTGTATTACATTGTACTGTATTACATTATATTGTATTATATAGTATTGTATTATACAGTATTATATTATATTGTATTACACTGTACAGTATTATATTATAATGTATTATATTATGTTATATTGTATTACATGGTATTGTATTATGTTATATGTTATATGTTATATGTTATATGTTATATGTTATATGTTATATTATGTTACATTATGTTACATCATATCATATTATATGGTATTACATTGTACTGTATTATATTATATTATATGGTATTATATGATATTGTATCGTGTTATATTGTACAGTATTATAATAATATATTATATGGTATTATATGATATTACATGGTATTATATGATATTTCATTATATTATATGGTATTGCATTGTATTATATATTATATATTATATATATTATGTTATGTTATATTATGTTATATTATGTTATGTTATATGGTATTACATTATACTGCATCATATTATATCGTATTATATTATATTATATTGTATAATATTGTATGGTATTATATTATATGGTATTATATGATATTACATGGTATTATATGATATGATATTTTATTATATTATATTATATTATATTGTATGGTATTGCATTGTATGGTATTGCGTTGTATGGTATTGCGTTGTATGGTATTGCATTGTATTATATTACATTACATTACATTACATTATATTCTGCTACTCTAAGCTATACTAAGGAACAGAGAAAGGCCACAGGCAGAAGGCTTAACAAGAAGAAACAATAAAACCCCGTGCCCCTTCCAGAGTCTGACACGGCTGTGAGGGGTCACTGAGCAAAACCAATTCCCATCAACCCACCCAAACAGGCACCTGCTGGGACACCATCCCAAACTCACTCCCGGGCAGCACAGCAGGGAGAAGCAAGTGACAGAAATACTGTTTACATTTCTGTCTCAGGCTCCTCAGCTTCCCAGGAGAAGAACCCTGGGCAAAGAGGATTTCCAAGAAAATCCTCTGACAAATGTGCCAGAACACAGCTCTAACAGTGCCACGGCTGCAGGGAAATGCACCCGAGGGCACGGGGCATGGCAGGGGCACGGCAGCCCAGGGTGCAGCTGTGCCCCATCCCCACCTTGTCACCCAGTGCCACATCCAGGGGACCATCACCTGCAGGGATGGGCCCTCCACCCCTGCTGGGCAGTGCCAAGGCCTGAGCCCCCTCTCCATGCAGAAATCCCTGCTGCTCTCCCACCTGGCACAGCCAGGGTGAGTGGAAGCATTTAAATCTTTCACCTCAATCTCCTGCCTCGTGCATTTGCAGGAGATTTTTCCAGCGGTTTTTCCATCAGATCCCAGCACGGCCAAGGCCACCACTAACCCATGTCCCCAAGTGCCACATCCAAATGGCTTTCAAATCCCTCCAGGGATGGAAACTCCACCCGTGCCAGGGATCAAGGGACATTTCCAGGTGGGAATTGTTCCCAGTGCCCACCCTGAGGCCGTTGCCCCTTGTCCTGTCCCTGTTCCCTGGCTGTCCCCTCCTGTCAGGGAGTTGTGCAGAGCCACAAGGTCCCCCCCGAGCCTCCTTTTCTCCAGGCTGAGCCCCTTCCCAGCTCCCTCAGCCTCTCCTGGGGCTCCATTCCCTCCCCAGCTTCACCAGGAGCCGTTGGAAGCTGAGGGCACCGAGCTCATCCTCAGGTGCTGCACAGCTGGGAAGGGGAATCACATCCCATTCGGGATCTGGGATTTTGGGAATGAGGAATTGTTCCCTGGCAGGGTGGGCAGGCCCTGGCACAGGGTGCCCAGAGCAGCTGGGGCTGCCCCTGGATCCCTGGCAGTGCCCAAGGCCAGGCTGGACAAGGCTGGGAGCACCTGGGACAGTGGGAGGTGGGATGGGGTGGGATTTAATGGGGTAGGATTTAATGGGGTAGGGTTTAACGGGGTAGGGTTTAACGGGGTAGGGTTTAAGGTTCCTCCCAGCCCAAACCATTCTGGGATTCTGAGAACATCTGTGATGAGAGGAGTTCACACTCTTTAAGCAGCTCTGTGGGGACAAATGTGCTCCTGAGAGCAAAAAGGAGCTCAGCAGATGTTCCCTGATGTTTGTGAGGAGGGAGGAGCTGCAGGTGCCCCACTCCCCTCCCTAGAGCTCCATCCTCTGCTCCAGCCCCCAGCAAAGGCCAGTGCCAGGGGCAGGATGCAGAGAGCAAGGATGTCAAACAGAAAACAGAGCTGTCCTGGCATCCAGAACCTCCTTGCAGAGATCTCTCCCAGACAGCTGGGCCCTGAGGCACCCCAGAGTCTGGCATGCTCCAAAGGGAGGTTTCACCAGTGGAAACACGACCTGGAATTGCCCAGGATGTGACAGATCCCAGATCTGCTCCGTGGCACTGAGCCCTCCCTGCTGTTATTTCAGGCACCATCAGTAATTAAACATCAAAAAGCTCGTGCTGGCAGAACACACCCTTCATTTGAGTGATCAAAACCAGCTTCAGGAAAAAAAGACACTTTCAGAAAGGCACATTTCCAGTAAACTGGAGGAATTCTCCCAATTTCTGAAAGAATGAGCTCAGGAAGAAGCCTGCAATGCCTCAGTTAAGAGGGATAAAGATACCTGGAATTTGTATCACTGACTGAAGAGAGCAGCTTGAACTGAAGCTCTCTTGAATAATGTCATAAAAGAAAACATATTAGGAGAAATGGGGGGAAAAAGAAAAAAATTTAAATGCCAGATTTGTGTATTTTAGAAAAACAAGCCAGCCAGAAAAATTAGACTTAACCTAGAAACTGAATGTGGAAAAAAAGTGAGGATGAAAGCGCACACAAAACGAAAACAACGGGAACAGCTAAAATTAGAGAGCCAAAATTCCAGAATGCTCATCCATTCTGGAGCAGAATCCTCCTGCACGGGAGCTGAAGGTCTGCAAAGAGCCTGGCAGGGTGGGAGGGGGAGCACACAATTGTATTTAAAATGGCTGAAACCTCCTGGGTGTGCTCAGGACATTGAGCTGAGCCTGCAGCAGGAGTGGAGTGATCTAAAGAGAGAGAAATTCAAGGCATGGAAACCTGAAAATGAGAGAGGACAGCCCAGGAAATCTGGAAATGAGAGAGGACAGCCCAGGAAATGTGGAAATGAGAGAGGACAGCCCAGGAAATGTGGAAATGAGAGAGGACAGCCCAGGAAATGTGGAAATGAGAGAGGACAGCCCAGGAAATGTGAAAATGAGAGAGGACAGCCCAGGAAATGTGGAAATGAGAGAGGACAGCCCAGGAAATGTGGAAATGAGAGAGGACAGCCCAGGAAATGTGAAAATGAGAGAGGACAGCCCAGGAAATGTGAAAATGAGAGAGGACAGCCCAGGAAATCTGGAAATGAGAGAGGACAGCCCAGGCTGTGCCAAGGGGAAATTAAAAACCCCTCCAAACCCCACCAACGTTTGTCCTGCAGGGAAAAAAGTGGGTTTGTTGTCAAAGTGGGAAACTTCCTCACGGGGAATTGGCAGTGAAACTGGAAATGCTAAAAAGCAGGATGTTATAAATTAAAATAAATAAATAAAAAGGAGGATAGCCTTTCAAAGGGCAGCTGGTGACAGGATGAGAGGGAACAGCCTCAGGCTGGGCCGGGGCAGGCTCAGGCTGGGCATCAGGGGGAATTTCCCCATGGAAATGGGTGCTCAGGCCTTGGATTTGGGAATGGCCACCCCTGGAGGTGCCCCAGGAAGGGCTGCAGTGGCACTCAGGGCTCTGGGGACAAGGTGGGCACTGGGCACAGCTGGGACTGGATGGGCTGGGAGGGATTTTCCAGCCTCAGGGATCCTGGGGAGCCCCACAGGGAGCTGCTCTGCAAGGAGAGCACATGCCAGGAAATTCCAGAGGCAGGAAAGGGCCCCACTGAGGCTCCCCCAGTCCCTCTGTGCCACTGTGCTGTCCCCATCATCCACAGGGACCACGGGATGAGAAAACATTAAAAACACAACTGCCAGGATTTGCAGAGAGCTCCAGCCTGCTCAGGGAAGGGAGGCTGGCCTGGGATCCTTCTGGACAAGGAGATTTTATTTTGGGGGGTGAAGTGGGTCAGCAGTCAGGGAGAGATGTGGGAAAAGGATTTGTAAAGAATAAAACAAGACGAGATATTTCATAGAATTAGAGCTGTGAAAAACACATTGCAGCAAGACAATGTGGAGAAAAATACACTGCAGTAAGACAGCGGGCAGACAATGTGGAGAAAAATACATACAGTGTGCAGACAATGTGGAGAAAAATACATACAGTGTGCAGACAATGTGGAGAAAAATACATACAGTGTGCAGACAATGTGGAGAAAAATACATACAGTGTGCAGACAATGTGGATTTGTAAAGAATAAAATAAGACTAGATATTTTATAGAATTAGAACTGTGAAAATACATCGCAGCAAGACAATGTGGAGAAAAAAAAACAGAGGTGATTCGTGTCAGAAGTAATAGCAGCACTGTGTGGCAAAAGCTAATTAGCTAAAAAACATTTCTAAGGTATTGTAACCAAGAAATGGGTTGGCTTCTGATGGAATGGCATTGAGTTTTACATCTCTGGTGTCTCACTGTTCACCAAAACTGAAAATAGAATAAAATCTTCTAAAACACCTCTCAGGTGACCTCTGTAAAAGGCTGAGAAAACCACCAGGAAAGAAACCTGCCTGTCTGTAAAAGCTGAGAAAACCACCAGGAAAGAAACCTGCCTCTCTGTAAAAGGCTGAGAAAAACACCAGGAAAGAAACCTGCCTCTCTGTAAAAGCTGAGAAAACCACCAGGAAAGAAACCTGCCTCTCTGTAAAAGGCTGAGAAAAACACCAGGAAAGAAACCTGCCTCTCTGTAAAAGCTGAGAAAACCACCAGGAAAGAGAGGGGAAAGCCAAGCAGCACAATCAGAATGCTCAGAAGAAATGCAGAGCAGGGAGCAGCTGAGATCAGCGGGGAGATCAGAAGGCTGCTGATCCAGAGCAGATCCTGGGCAGGAACATTCCCCCGGAGAGCCCCGGGCACTCGGCAGCCTCGGATGGACCTGCCTGCACTGGAAGTGGCTCCTGGAGTGGGACACCCACCACTTCCCTGGGAGGTGAAAGCAGAGCTGGGCTCTGCTCCTCCATCTGCCCCTGCTCCTGCAGGAACCCTGGGGCTCCTTCCTGGAGGGAAGGAACAGCTGGAAGGGGAAGGAACAGCTGGAAGGGGGAAGGAACAGCTGGAAGGGGGGAAGGAACAGCTGGAAGGGGGGGAAGGAGCAGCTGGAAGGGGGGAAGGAGCAGCTGGAAGGGGGGAAGGAGCAGCTGGAAGAGGGAGAAGGAGCAGCTGGAAGAGGGAGGAAAAGCTGGAAAGGGGGGAAGGAGCAGCTGGAAGGGGGAAGGAACAGCTGGAAGGGGGGGGAAGGAGCAGCTGGAAGGGGGAAGGAACAGCTGGAAAGGGGGAAAGGAGCAGCTCTTTGCAGTTCCCATCTTGCTCAGGATTTCCCAGAACTCTTTCACCAGCAGATTCCTCTCCAGCTGGAGGAATCCTGCTCTGTGTGCTCGTCCAGCAGGATTTGGGGTTTGGGTTGAGGGTCAGTTCCATCACCCCAGAGCTGCTGACACAGGTGGGAAGCTGCTCAGAGGGGAAAGGAACTGAGCCCAGGGGTCAGCAGGGCTCAGGGCAAGGGACAGGGCTGGGAGCAGCCTGTGGGAGCTGTGCCAGGTCCCTTCCAAGCCAAACCATCCTGGGATTCTTCCTCAGCAGCTGGGATTACACAGTGAGAAGGTGCAGAGAGCCTCAGGGGAAGCAGGAGATTCACAGGAGATCCTCAGAGCAGGAAATGGTGACACCTGGGACATCCCCATTGGAAAATCAGCCCTCAAGTTCTCCGTTTAAAGAGGTGCCCAAGAGATTAAATTGAAGGAATGGGCTTGGGAAGGCTCCTCAGTCCTGGGCTTGGGATAAGCAGGAGCTGGAACATGGAACAAACATCCCTGGAGCTGTCCCAGAAGGCCTGGATGTGACACCCAGTGCTCTGGGGACAAGGTGGGGACTGGGCACGGCCTGGATCCATGGGCTGGGAGGGATTGTCCCAGCTTAGTGACTCTGGAATTCTGCACAGCTCCAGCTCAGTGTAAAGACCCCAAAATCAGCAAAATAAAACCCTCCAGAACGGAGTACAACAAACACAGGGAAGGCAAGAGTCCGTAAAGGCTGGGACCCCTCAGCAGTACTCACATCTGAGCTTGTCCAGGATCTTCCCCCCACACATGGTGGCCAGCATGGCTTTCACTGAGAACACTGTCAGCTTCCCGTGGCCCTCGCTGCAGGGAAAGGCACCGGTGAGAACGGCACAGGAATGGAACACAGGCACCCAGGAAACCATGGGAACAACAACAACAGCCACCCCAGAAACCATGGGAATAATAACAGCCAGCCCAGAAACCATGGGAACAACAACAGCCACCCCAGGAACCATGGGAATAATAAAACAGCCACCCCAGGAAACATGGGAATAATAACAGCCACCCCAGGAAACATGGGAATAATAACAGCCACCCCAGGAACCATGGGAACAACAACAGCCACCCCAGGAACCATGGGAACAACAAAACAGCCACCCCAGGAACCATGGGAATAACAACAACAGCCACCCCAGGAACCATGGGAATAACAACAACAGCCACCCCAGGAACCATGGGAACAACAACAACAGCCAGCCCAGAAACCATGGGAACAACAACAGCCACCCCAGGAACCATGGGAACAACAACAGCCACCCCAGGAACAACAACAGCCACCCCAGAAACCATGGGAACAACAACAGCCAGCCCAGGAACCATGGGAACAACAAAACAGCCACCCCAGAAACCATGGGAATAACAACAGCCACCCCAGGAACCATGGGAATAACAACAGCCACCCCAGAAACCATGGGAATAACAACAGCCACCCCAGAAACCATGGGAACAACAACAGCCAGCCCAGGAATCATGGGAATAACAACAGCCACCCCAGAAACAACAACAGCCAGCCCAGGAACCATGGGAACAACAACAGCCAGCCCAGGAACCATGGGAACAACAACAGCCAGCCCAGGAACAACAACAGCCACCCCAGAAACCATGGGAACAACAATAACAACCACCTCAGAAATCATGGGAACAACAACAGCCACCCCAGAGCCCCAGAAATCATGGGAACAGCAGCATTCCAGCTGTGCCAGGGCCCAAATTCCTCCTCAGGGCACCCGGGCAGGCTGAATGCCCAGGGAAGCTGGGGCTGCCCCTGGATCCCAGGCCAGGCTGGACACCAGGGCTGGGAGCAGCCTGGGACAGTGGGAGGTGTCCCTGCCATAGCAGGGGTGGCACTGGGACAGTCCCTTCCCACCCGAACCACTCCAGGATTCTGGGATTGCACCAGCCAAGGGGAATGTCAAAGGTTCTGATGGTCCAGCAGCACCCTCTGTGAGGGCTCTGTGACTGAGCATTCCAGCAGGGATGGGAATTTTATAAAAGCCCTGCCTGCCTGCCGTGCTGCTGAGCTCCTGGAGAGGGAGCCTCGGCCCTGCTCTGCCTCAGCCCTGCCCAGCTCTGCCTCAGCCCTGCCCTGCCTCATCCCTGCCCTGCTCTGCCTCATCCCTGCCCTGCTCTGCCTCATCCCTGCCCTGCTCTGCCTCATCCCTGCCCTGCTCTGCCTCATCCCTGCTCTGCTCTGCCTCATCCCTGCTCTGCCTCATCCCAGCCCTGCTCTGCCTCATCCCTGCCCAGCTCTGCCTCAGCCCTGCCCTGCCTCATCCCTGCCCTGCCTCATCCCAGCCCTGCCTCATCCCTGCTCTGCCCTGCCTCATCCCTGCTCTGCCTCATCCCTGCCCTGCCTCATCCCTGCCCTGCTCTGCCTCATCCCAGCCCAGGCACAGCGAGGCACGGAGCAGCTCCTGCCCCAGGCTGGGATCCAGCTGCTGCTGCCCTCACTGGCATCCAGCTGCTGCTCCTGCCCCACACTGGGATGCAGCTGTTGTCCCTCACTGGGATCCAGCTGCTGCTGCCCCACACTGGGATCCAGCTGTTGTCCCACACTGGGATCCAGCTGCTGCCCCACACTGGGATCCAGCTGTTGCTCCTGCCCACACTGGCATCCAGCTGCTGTCCCACACTGGCATCCAGCTGCTGCTGCTGCCCTCACTGGGATCCAGCTGTTGTCCCATACTAGGATCCAGCTGCTGCTCCTGCCTTACACTGGGATCCAGCTGTTGTCCCACTCTGGCATCCAACTGCTGTCCGACACGGGCATCCAGCTGCTGCTGCTGCCCTCACTGGCATCCAGCTGTTGTCCCACACTGGCATCCAGCTGCTGCTGGGGTTCCAGCCAAGGCAGAGCTCTCAGGGCTGGCAGAAGAGGGGAACAAAACCCCACCTAAAGCCCCTGTCCTGTGAGGCAGCTCCTCCGAAGGTGCCCATCCCTCCCTGTTTGAAATCCTGCAGCTTCCAGCGTGAGCTGTCTGACAGGAACCAGCCCCTCAGCCCAGCCCCACGCCTGCTCCTGCCCGACTCCAAAGCAGGACTGAACAAACCCTGCTGGCACAGAAGCTGCTCTGAGCTTCGAGCTGGTTTTATTTGTCCTCGTGAGGCAGGGACTGAGCCCAGGGACTCTCTGAGGGACGCACCCAGCTCCTGTTTGGGGGCAATAAGGAGCTGTCCCATCGGGAGAGGATCAGAGTTTGGCACACTCAGTGCTGGGCTAAATCCCCTCTGTGGGGCAGAAGCAGGAGCCAGATCCCACTGAAATAAAAATTTTAAAAAAAGCTGATTAGGAGAAAGGCAAGACCAAAAATAAGAGATGCCAACCACAGCAAAGGAGCTGCAGCTGCTGCTCAGGAGCAGCAGAGCCAGGCCTGCAGGGAGAGGCTGGGAGAGAAACACAGAACTGGGCACGAGGAGATGCCCGGACAGAACCCAGAGCAGGAAATGAGAATCAGCTTTCTGGGGTCACAGCACGCTAGAGGGGGCTGCAAACGGACAAGACTGAGTTTAAAAGGGTCTTTTTGAGCAAGATTCAACAAAACACATTCACTTCCCAAGCACTGCTAAACCCCCAGGAGAGCCTGAGCCAGGCCCAGCTCAGCACAGAGCTCCCAGCAGGGTCTGAGCCCAGCCCAGCTCAGCCTGAGCCCGGCCCAGCTCAGCACAGAGCTCCCAGCAGAGCCTGAGCCTGAGCCCAGCTCAGCCTGAGCCCGGCCCAGCTCAGCACAGAGCTCCCAGCAGGGTCTGAGCCCAGCCCAGCTCAGCCTGAGCCCGGCTCAGCTCAGCACAGAGCTCCCAGCAGAGCCTGAGCCTGAGCCCAGCTCAGCCTGAGCCCAGCCCAGCTCAGCACAGAGCTCCCAGCAGGGCCCAGCTTCTCTCAAAGGGCAGCCTGGGCACACTCCTGCTGCCCAGGCAGCCCTGGCACTGCTCTGGCAGCCAGGCTATCACCCAGGGCAGCACTGACCTGTCACAGGCTGCCAGGATGAAGTTGAGCAGCAGGCTGATGCCTGGGCACACTCCTGGGCACACTCCTGGACACCCAGGGGCAGCACTGACCTGTCATAGGCCGCCAGGATGAAGCTGAGCACCAGGCTGATGCCCAGGGCACACTGCTGGCACACTCCTGGGCACACTCCTGTTGCTCAGGTAACCCTGGCACTGCTCAGACAGCCAGGGCAAGCACCCAGGGCAGCACTGACCTGTCACAGGCTGCCAGGATGAAGTTGAGCAGCAGGCTGATGCCCAGGGCACACTGCTGGGCACCCAGGGCAGCACTGACCTGTCATAGGCTGCCAGGATGAAGTTGAGCAGCAGGCTGATGCCCAGGGCACACTGCTGGGCACACTGCTGGGCACCCAGGGCAGCACTGACCTGTCATAGGCTGCCAGGATGAAGTTGAGCAGCAGGCTGATGCCCAGGGCACACTCCAGGGCACACTCCTGGGCACCCAGGGCAGCACTGACCTGTCACAGGCCGCCAGGATGAAGTTGAGCAGCAGGCTGATGCCCTGGCCACACTCCTGGGCACCCAGGGCAGCACTGACCTGTCGTAGGCCGCCAGGATGAAGCTGAGCAGCAGGCTGATGCCCAGGGCACACTGCTGGGCACACTGCTGGGCACCCAGGGCAGCACTGACCTGTCGTAGGCCGCCAGGATGAAGTTGAGCAGCAGGCTGATGCTCTGCTCCACGCTGATCTGGTGGCTGGAGGGCAGGCGCTTGTTCAGCTGGTAGTAGATGGAGGAGATGATGGTTTCCAGGCGGGACACGTTGATCTCCGTGCTGTGATCCAGCGTGTTAAGGCCGTTATCTCGGAAGGCTTCGATCATGTTCCAGATATCAACGAGGTGAACTGAAAAACAAAGGGGGAGCAGCTCACTTCTGCTCCGCAAGGCACGCGGGCCCGCTGACGGCACTGCCTGCCAACAGTGCTGCCTCTGCTTTGGCAGGAACAGCTCAGAGTGACAGACTGAGCTCATCGAGGGACACGGCAGGGCCCAGGTGTGGCTCTTACTGCTGCCCTCAACAGCTGGCTCTGTGACAAACAGCTCCTGCAGGAGCAGAGCCCTCCTCCTGAGCATGCAGTGTTTCAGCCGCCAGCCACAATTCCTCCCTGGCAGGGTGGGCAGGCCCTGGCACAGCTGGGGCTGCTCCTGGATCCCTGGCGGTGCCCAAGGCCAGGCTGGACACTGGGACACCCTGGGACAGTGGGAGGTGTCCCTGCCATGGCAGGGGTGGCACTGGGTGGGCTTTAAGGGCCCTCCCCAAACCCAAACCACTCTGGGATCTGATGATGCTCTAACTCCACTACAAGCTGTTCACAGGGATTCTGAACACCCTCACGCTGACTCGTGGGAGGAACTTGATGTTCCAGTTAAACTCTGACAGTTTCCAGTTGATCCAGATCCCAAACCCAGAGCATAATGTTTTATAAACACAGGTCTGGGGCTCCAAAGCACTCTCCCAAATTTCCCTGCTGCATCCAAGGAGTGGAGAAAACCTTTTCCAAACCACGGTGAGCCATCTGCAGAACCACATGAAACAATACCCTGAAATGTTTCCAAGCTTTTAAGGTTTGCAAGAGAGTGGAGGAGACATCTAAGGATCAGCAGCCACTTCAGCTGAGCAGCCAGAGCAGGGACCTGGTGACAGCCACTGCTGGGTGTCCCCACAGCAGGGTGTGCAGTCAGCGTGAGCTTCTGCCCTCCTCACACTGACCTAGTTCTGTATTTCTCACCCAAAACCCCCCAAGAACCAGGCTATCCCACCCCCAGGAGCAGCCTGTGAGCAGAGAGAGCTGCACAGCCCCATCCCAGGCCAGGGGGGCTCCTGTGGGGCACCAGTGCAGAGCTCTGCAGCTGGCATCCCTTTGTGCCCTGTGCTGGAAAACAGAGCTTTAACCCTAAACCTGTGACTACAGCCAGAACTAACACTGCCTGCAGGGCTGAGCCACCCACCAGCACGGGGAGCTGGGGGATGGCCAGCACAGCCCAGGGACACAGCAGGGACACTGCTGGCCTCCTCCTCCTCCTCAGCCCTCCCTGCTGGTCTCCTCCTCCTCCTCCTCAGCCCTCCCTGCTGGTCACCTCCTCCTCCTCCTCAGCCCTCCCTGCTGGTCTCTGCCTCCTCCTCCTCAGCCCCCAGCAGTTCCTGTGCCCCGGGATTAGGGATCTCCTCCCACACGTTCTCCTGCTGGGCTCTTGGCTCAGCAGGGGCAGGGCACAAAGTGCATCCTGCTCACCTGGGATTCACCTGGGATTCACCCGGGAGCTGTGCAAGGTCACAGCCCACAGCAGACAAGGGGAGAACCTGCACTGCCCAGAGCTCTCCGCGGTCACCGATGTCACACGTGTCCCCACAGGGACAGCTGCAGGCAGGGACTGTCCCTGTGCTCACCGGGGCTGCTCTGGGGTTCTCTGTGAGTAAAAAGCCCCTCACAGAGCTTGAGACCATCTACACCAGCTCTGAGGGCAATGAAACACCACAGCTCCCTTGCACTTGACATTTTCTGAACATTAAAGAATAAATATAAAAATATTACAGAGCATGGGGCAAGGCTCGCTGCCTCTTTAATTCCATATGCAATTCTACATTAGATCTCTGTTAAACCCAGCTGATCAGTGCTCCCCTGCTCTCCAGGGGTGCAGTTCTGCAGCAGCCATGCAGCAGGGGGGGAGGATGGGGCTGGCAGCACTCACGGTTGCACCTCTTCTGCACGAAGCGCAGCTTGCAGGCGGTTCTGTACGTGGAGAGCCGGATCACGTCGAAGTTCTGGGCTCCTGCAAGAAACCAGAGCTGTGGGGCTGTGCTTCCCCCTGCACACCTTCTGTACCCTCTGCTGTGGGGCTGTGCTTCCCCCTGCACACCTTCTGCACCCTCTGCTGTGGGGCTGTGCTTCCCTCTGCACACCCTCTGCTGTGGGGCTGTGCTTCCCCCTGCACACCCTCTGTACCCTCTGCTGTGGGGCTGTGCCTCCCTCTGCTGTGGGGCTGTGCTTCCCTCTGCTGTGGGGCTGTGCTTCCCTCTGCACCCTCTGCTGTGGGGCTGTGCTTCCCTCTGCTGTGGGGCTGTGCTTCCCCCTGCACCCTCTGCTGTGGGGCTGTGCTTCCCCCTGCACCCTGTGCAGCTGCTGAGAGCAGCACCGGGCAAAAAGCTCCAGAATTTCTTCCCACACATCCCAGCCATGGCACACACAGGGATTCTGCCCCTGTGCCCAGGTGAGAGCCCACTGCAGAGCTGCCCCAGCCTGGGCATTCCAACAGCACAAGGACCTGGAGCTGCTGGAGAGAGCCCAGAGGAGGCCCCGGAGCTGCTGCAGGGCTGGAGCCAGGCTGGAAGAGCTGGGGGTGCTCACCTGGAGAGGAGAAGGATCCAGGCAGAGCTCAGAGCCCCTGGCAGGGCCTGAAGGGGCTCCAGGAGAGCTGCAGAGGGACTGGGGACAAGGCCTGCAGGGACAGGAGCCAGGGAATGGCTCCCAGTGCCAGAGGGCAGGGCTGGATGGGATCTTGGGAATGAGGAATTGTTCCCTGGCAGGGTGGGCAGGCCCTGGCACAGCTGGGGCTGCCCCTGGATCCCTGGCAGTGCCCGAGGCCAGGTTGGACATTGGGACACCCTGGGACAGTGGCAGTGTCCCTGCCGTGGCAGGGGTGGCACTGGGTGGGATTTAAGGCCCTTTCCCACCCAGACCACTCCATGACTCCATGCCAGTGCTACTCTGGAAACAAACCAGTATAAATAAGTAGTTTGAAGCCAGAGCTCCCTCAGTGTGTGACTGGAATTAAGGAGATGCTGGCCTCATCCAGGAACTCCCTTCAGCCCTGACTCCTGCAGGACAGCAGGATCATGTGACGTCATGCAAACACCAGTTCCTAACTCTTCCAGAGGAGGATCCTGCACAAACCAGCCCCCAAACCATGTCTCCAGTCACACCAGCATTGCAGGGCCATTTTTATCTCTTTTTAAAGCCAAAGGTGCTCTGTGTGCTGCCACTATTCATTGAAATAGTTCCCCACAACCCTTAGGCACTGGCACAGATGGGAGAGGAGAGCATTCCCTAAGGAAGCAGCTCCCAGAACCCAGGGATACAGGACCTCCCCAGGCAGCTGTGACTCCCCTTGGGCATTCTCCTCCTGAGCAGCCCCCAGGAGCAGCTGGATGGCTCTCCCTTCATGGGCCTTGGGGCCAGCGTGGGGCTGATCTGCTGCAGCTGTCCCAGGGAAGCTCTCAGGGAAGAATCAATGACATCACGTCTTCAGATTTCCTACTTACTCATCTCCATGAACAGCTGCCTCTTCTCTGCCATGGTCCTCCTCCTCTTCCCACTCTCCTCAATCATCCTGCAGACAAAAATGGCAAACGCTGTTTGTGTTAGGATTCTGGTACAAGAGCAGCTCGCTGGCAGCAGCAGGATTCTGTTTGGGGATTCCAGGACACGGACACCTCTCATCCTTATCCCACTCCACACGCACACCCCAGGCTTGTTAACACCTTCCAAGGCAGGGCACAGCACAGGAAACATTGATTCAACACCGGGATTGCTTTAGTTTGGAAACCCGGAGCTGCACTGATACATGCAGAAATATCCCATAAAGAATTCCTCTGAGCCAAAAAGGAGATGCTGCAGTTACAGACTCGGGGGTCAGCAGGAACCAGCTCAGCCCATTCCCTTCCCTGCAGGATCACAGAATCCTTCAGCTTGGAAAAGCATTTGTGGGGATGCTGGGTTTGGGGGAATGTGTGCTTTAAAGAAAACTTGTTAAAATTCATTTAACTTTGAGCCCCAACACCTGAGGTGACATGGGATTTGTCAGGGAAGTAGAGAACTTCAAAGTTATTAAGATGGAAATAAAAAGTTTGGTGACAGAGGGCTCCCTTTCCTGGGAAAACAGATGAACAGAGTGACAGGAGCAGGGAGCAGCTTGTTCCCCAAGGTGAGGGGGCACAGGGACAATTCAGCAGCTCTCAGGGCTCGTTTCACCACACAGTCCTACAAATTTCACTCCACTGCAGCAAAAAAAAAAAGGCAAATTAATTCAGCATCAGTGTAAAATGTAATTTATAATTCAACTATTACATTATTCTTTGGTTACCAAATTCACCAACCCAAAAACCATTAAATATAGATTTTATGTGCCTAACCACACAAAAAAAAGACAAAAATCCCAAACAACTCCTACAGTTCCACGCAGACTACAGGGGGCAGCTGGCTCAGCCCAGCCTGCAGCAGCCTCAGGTGGCACCAGCAGCAGCACAAAGTGGTGCCCTGGCACTGGCACACCTCCCCGAGGAGCAGTCCCTGGGCACAGCTTGGCACTTCCCGAGGTCCTGCTGGAACCCCACAGCTCAGAACCCTCCTCAGCCTTCTTCCTTCTCAGGAAGGAAAAGAAGCACATGGGCTCTGACCCAAAAAACCATTGTATTTCCATGGTTTAGAAAGCCACAGAGCCAAGGTGCTGCTGTGCCTTCACTGTATTTTTTTTTTTTACAGGAAAAAGCCCCAGTGGCATTTTTTATGACTTGTAGAAGCTGGGGCTTTTGGGCACACGAGTTCCCAATGCCATCTCATTCTGCACCAGGCACCTGGCAGTGCCATGACTGCCACCTCCTTCCCCTCATGGAATCCTGGCATGCTTTGGGTGGGAAGGGACCTCAGAGCCCAGCCAGTGCCAGGGCAGGGACACTGCCACTGTCCCAGGCTGCTCCCAGCGTCCAGCCTGGCCTGGGGCACTGCCAGGGCTCCAGGGGAGCCACAGCTGCTCTGCTCAGCCTGGCACAGAGGGCACCTGCCCGTGCCAGGATGGGAGCTCCAGGGGACACTGGCAGTGCCTGGACACAGCACCCAACACTGCCACACACAATTCCTGATGAAGGGGACAGTGACAGGGACAGACAAAACTCCATTCCAGGGGAGCTGAGTGCCACCGCCATGCCCTCTGCAAGGAAAAGGAGGGACTGAGAGCCCTGACATGAGACCTGAATGTGGGATCTGCTCTCTCCAAATGAGACCTGAATCAGGGATCTGCTCTCCAAAGGAGACCTGAATCAGGGATCTGCTCTCTCCAAATGAGACCTGAATCAGGGATCTGCTCTCTCCAAGTGAGACCTGAATCAGGGATCTGCTCTCCAAAGGAGACCTGAATCAGGGATCTGCTCTCCCAAAATGAGACCTGAATGTGGGATCTGCTCTCCCCAAATGAGACCTGAATGTGGGATCTGCTCTCTCCAAATGAGACCTGAATGTGGGATCTGCTCTCCCCAAATGAGACCTGAATCAGGGATCTGCTCTCTCCAAGTGACACCTGAATCAAGATCTGCTCTCTCCAAATGAGACCTGAATGTGGGATGTGCTCTCTCCAAATGACACTGAATGTGGGATCTGCTCTCTCCAAGTGACACCTGAATCAGGGATCTGCTCTCTCCAAGTGACACCTGAATCAGGGATCTGCTCTCTCCAAGTGACACCTGAATCAGGGATCTGCTCTCCCCAAGTGACACCTGAATCAGGATGTGCTCTCCCCAAGTGACACCTGAATCAGGATGTGCTCTCCCCAAATGAGACCTGAATGTGGGATCTGCTCTCTCCAAATGAGACCTGAATCAGGATCTGCTCTCTCCAAGTGACACCTGAATCTGGGATCTGCTCTCCCCAAATGACACCTGAATGTGGGATCTGCTCTCCCCAGGTGACACCTGAATCAGGGATGTGCTCTCTCCAAGTGACACCTGAATCAGGGATCTGCTCTCTCCATGACCCCAGAATCCTTCAGTAGGAAAATCCCTCCAGACCATCCAGTCCCAGCTGTGCCTGATCCCTACCTTGTCCCCTGAGTGCCACATCCAGGCCTTCCCTGACACCTCCAGGGATGGGCACTCCAAACCTCCCTGGGCAGCCCCTGCCAAGGCCTGAGCCCCCTTTCCATGGGGAAATTCCTCCTGATGCCCACCCTGAGCCTGCCCTGGCCCAGCCTGAGGCCATTGCCCCTTGTCCTGTCCCTGTCCCCTCCTGTCAGGGAGTTGTGCAGAGCCACAAGGTCCCCCCTGAGCCTCCTTTTCTCCAGGCTGAGCCCCTTCCCAGCTCCCTCAGCCTCTCCTGGGGCTCCATTCCCTTCCCACCTCCTCCTCCAGGACTCCCATGCGGCCTCAGCCTCTCCTCCAGGCTCCTGCCTGCCTCAAAAGCAGAAGAAGGTTTGTATTTTCCCTGGGGGAAGAGCTCAGCCCTGGAGCTGCTCACCAAACCCACCCAAGGCTCTCTGCACTCACGAGCTGACCCTGCTGCTCCTGAGAGAGGGAAACGCCTCGGGGAGGCTCTGTCTGGGCAGGGCACACCTTCTGAGCAGAGTGGAGAGAGAATCCAGGAGTGGAAACGGAATTGCTCAGCTTGGAAAAGCCCTGTGAGACCATGGAGCCCAACCACCCCCAGCGCTGCCCAGGCCACCTCTGTCCCCTGTCCCCAAGTGCCACAGCCACAGGGCTTTAAACCCTCCAGGGATGGGGAATCCACCCTGCCTGGGCAGCTGTGCCGGGGCAGGACAGCCCTTTCCAGGAGGGAATTGTTCCCAGTGCCCACCCTGAGCCTGCCCTGGCCCAGCCTGAGGCCATTGCCCCTTGTCCTGTCCCTGTCCCCTGGCAGCAGAGCCCAGCTCCCACCCTGCTGCCAGGTATTTGGGATAGTGCTGGCAATGAGGCTCTGGGAGGATCATTGACAATCCTGTTTTTAATGCCTGAACCCTCAGCCACAGAAGGATCCCTCGGTGCTGAGGCAGGAAGAAGGAAGATGGGGAGTCTCTCTCAAGCTCAAAACAAGAATGAACCAAACCCACAAGAACTGCAACTATGTTTGGGATGCAAATTACAGAGCCCAGCTCCCAAACCAGGCAAGGGAAACAGCAGCTTGGCCCGAGCTGGTTTGGTTTGTTAGGCTGGGCTCTTTGAAGGGGGTGGGGAGGCTGGCTTTGGGCTTTGGTGGGGATTTTTTGCGTGGGTTTTGTTTGCTGGTTCCTTGCTTTTTAAAAAATTGCAGCAAAATCCGTGAGCAAAGTGCCAGGAAACACAAGACGGGCTGGAATGATGTGGCAGCCAGGAATTCCTGAGGTGGCTGCTCCCATTCCGTGGGCACACGGAGGGGAAACCATCCCAATACAGAATCCCAGGATGGGCTGGGGTGGAGGGAGCTCAGAGCCCACCCAGTGCCACCCCTGCCATGGCAGGGACACCTCCACTGTCCCAGGGTGCTCCCAGTGTCCAGCCTGGCCTTGGGCACTGCCAGGGACAGGAAATCCAGTTATGTGGAAATCCTTATTGAAAAGCAATGTTCAACTAACAGCAGAAAACCATGAGGCACCTCAGAAAACTGCAGCTGAGTGTGCCTGATGTAAACTTCCAAAATGGCATCACGTCCCTTCATCCCTTCACCTTCTCCCCCTTTCAGAACACTTGTATGGCCTCAGGAGCACCCTCTGACACAGTTAACAGCAGGGCCAAGGGATAAATTCCACACCAATTACCAATTACTGTTGGAAATTCTACACTCAGCCACCATCTAAAATAACTGTACTCTCTCTCTCTCTCTATATATATATATATATTTATAAATTTATTTATTATATAGATTCATATTTTTCTTGCTCCTCTTGTTGAACACCTTTTTTCTGTCCCAAAACAGAGAGAGAACAGGGAGAGCCCCTGCTCTGTGCCAGGGCTGTCCCTGGCAGAGCTCTGTCCCAGCACAGGAGGTGAGACTGGCACCCCCTGGCTGCAGGGAGCCCCCAGAGAGCCCTGGCTGTGCCCCCTGGCTGTGCCCCCCGGCTGTGCCCTGCAGGTGCTCCCAGGTTCAGGCCAATACTACAGGACCTTGCTTAGCAGGTTTCGCTCTTCTTGGAGCTCATCAGCTGTAGGTAACGGCCCAAGGACAGCTCCACAGGCAGCTCTGTGCTCAGGAAACCACCCCGAGCCAGAGCGGGGCTGGTGTTCACTCACAGGAACACAGGAACACAGTCAGATCACTGGGTCACACACAGTCACACAGTCAGATCACTGTGTCACACACAGTCACACAGTCACTGAATCACTGGGTCACACACAGTCACACAGTCAGATCACTGGGTCACACAGTCAGAATCACTGGGTCACACACAGTCACACAGTCACTGAATCACTGGGTCACACACAGTCACACAGTCAGATCACTGGGTCACACAGTCAGAATCACTGGGTCACACACAGTCACACAGTCAGAATCACTGGGTCACACACAGTCACACAGTCAGATCACTGCGTCACAGACAGATCACTGCGTCACACACAGTCACACAGTCAGATCACTGGGTCACACAGAGTCACACAGTCAGAATCACTGGGTCACACAGTCAGAATCACTGGGTCACACAGTCAGAATCACTGGGTCACACACACAGTCACACAGTCAGAATCACTGGGTCACACACAGTCAGAATCACTGGGTCACACAGAGTCACACAGTCAGATCACTGGGTCACACACAGTCACACAGTCAGATCACTGGGTCACACACAGTCACTGAATCACTGGGTCACACACAGTCACACAGTCAGAATCAGAGTCACACACAGTCACACAGTCAGATCACTGTGTCACACACAGTCACTGAATCACTGGGTCACACACAATCACCGAATCACAGAGTCACACATAGTCACTGAATCACAGTCACACACAATCACTGAATCAGTCACACACAATCAGAATCAGCAAATCACACACAATCACTGAGTCACAACAATCACACAATCAGAATCACAGTCACACACAATCAGAATCAACAAGCACACAATCTCAGAATCAGAATCACACGCGATCACACAATCAGAATAACACAGAACATCAGGATCACAGAAACAGAATCACAGACACACAATCACTGAATCACACAATCACACAGAATCACTGAAACACACACAACTGCACACAATCACAGAATCAGAGTCACACAATCACACACAATCTCAGAATCAGAATCACAGAATTACTGAATCACACACAATCACAGAATGAGAATCACTGAGTCACACAAACACACAATCAGAATCACACAATCACACAGAATCACTCACAATCACACAGAATCAGTGAATGAGAATCACAGAATCACACACAGTCAGAGAATCAGAATCACACACAGTCAGAATCACACAATCCCCAGGTTGGAAGAGACCTCCAAACCCATCGAGTCCAATCCAACCCCAACACCTCACCCCACCCCTGGCCCCCAGTGCCACATCCAGGCTTTGTTAAACACACCCAGGGATGGGGACTCCACCACCTCCCTGGGCAGAACATTGCAGAACTTTATCACCTTTCTGTAAAGAACTTTTCCCTGCTATCCAGCCTGAATTTCCCCTGGTGCAGCTCAGGGCTGTGTCCTCTGGCTCTGTCAGTTCCTGGAGAAAGAGCCCAGCCCAGCTGAGCCCAGCCACCTTTCAGGGAGCTGCAGTTTGGTTTTGTAGTTGTTTTGTTTCAAGTTAATTTCGTTTCATTGTGTACTTCCACCTCTAAGGAACGCTCCGAAGGAGATTCTGACCTTTGGGGTTGGATAACCATTTGCAGACATTGCTTTGCACTGAGCTGCAGCCTCACTGGCCAAAGCAGGAACAGAGAAAGAAAAGTTCATTTACCAATTATTAAACCTGACTTGGGTCACATTCCTGGTGTTGCACGGCATTAGCAGAAATAATATTTGATGTCACTGATTAAACTGCAGTTGCTGCATGAAGATAAAATTGTGCCCATACCTATTTATGGTCAGAAATACCTTGTAACTAAAATAAATCCAAAAGCCAGTCTGGGGCACGGGCTGGTCTGTGCTTGACACAGGGAAGGAGGTTCAGTGACCTTCTGCCATTTTTCTGATCAGAAGGAACAACTGTTCCTGCTGTTTCAAGGAACACCTTTCCTCCCTTGTCAGTTCTCTCACTCTTAAAAGTGTAACTTTAATAAACAACGTAACTGGGATGAAGATACTGAATAAAAACTGAGGGCATACCTGGGCTGGCAGAAAAAGTTACTGGTGTCCATCTGCTCTGGCACTTCCTTGCTTTGGGCTTCTGAGCTCCTCTGCCTCCAACTGACACATGACTGAAACCATCTCAAATAATTTCTGAACTCTCATAAATGTTTGGTTAAAGTATAAAATTAAACTTATGATATAAAGGTGCTTATATTTGTTCATCTCAGACTTCAATAAAAATATGAAGTTTTTTTCCTTTTCTTTCCTAATTTGATGAAGGACCCCACAATGACTGATTTAACCCCCACCTCTCCCTCTGTCTATCCAAAATATCTGGTGCTCTTACTCATTTCTTTGTTCTCCTGGTTCATACTCCCTTTCCTCAGCAGTCAAACATAATTAATCAGAAATACTCCTTTGCTCCCCCGTGCCTTTTCCCAGGGAGAGGAGTGACCTGGGAGTGATTTCAGGGGGACACATGTGACCCCAGCAAAAGACAAACCTCCCATACTTATTCAAGTAGACTGGCAACATTTCTAAAGCACATTTTAACCTCTTCTGACAGTTCTTCTCATTTATCTTCAACATTTTCAACTCTGTTCCCATCAATTATAGGATAAGTAACTGAAGCAAAAGCAAGAGTGAATAAAAGCATGAAAAGTACCCTAAAATGTTATTTCTGCACCTCCAGCAAGTACGGGAGCTTCTCTGGGCTCACCAAGCACCTTCCAGCAGCAGCTGCCCCAAAACCCAAAGGTTTGGATCTCTCACTGGTGTGGGCTCAGATGATTGTGCAAGATCTCTCCAAACCCACCCTGGCTCCAGCCTGGGAGGGTGTAAGGAAAAACCCACGTGGCTGGGAGCCAGGAAAGGCACCGTAACTTCCCAGGGATTACAGCTCTGCAGAGAAACTCTAACCAAGCCAATGGCTCCTTCTTTCCCCTCCATAAATCCAGGGGATCCAAAGCTGCTCTGGGAGATTCTGCAGAAACCTGCCCAAATAATGCAGGAAGCTCCATTACAAATGAACAGGCAGCTTAGGGAAAAGACCAATATTGAAACCCACAGCTTTCCCTCCTGCGTGCCTCGCCACTCCTGCTGGAGCTGAGGCTCTTCCAAGGCACAAGAAGCCATCTGCTTTGCTCAGGCAGGACACAGCACGAGGCAGCACAGCCCCACAGAGCCCTCGGTGCCTGGGCTGGAGAATCTCTGATGGACAGGGACATCCTGCTGGATAAACCTGGCACGGAGGCCCAGCCAGCTGGGCACGGGCACCAGGGGCTCAGGGCTGGGTCTGTCCTGCCCAACACCTTCAGGGCATGCAGGGCACCAGCCTGGCCCAGCTCAGGGACAGCCCCAGGGGGTGGGATGGGGATCTGCTGGGGCAGGGGGCTCTGCAGAGGGACCAGGACAGCCTGCATGGATCCACGGGCTGAGGGACAGCAAGGCCAAGAGCTGGGTCCTGCACTGGGGTCACAGCAACCCCAGGGAACACCCCAGGATGGGAAGGGAACGGAGCTGGGGAGGGAATGGAGCCCCAGGAGGGGCTGAGGGAGCTGGGAAGGGGCTCAGCCTGGAGAAAAGGAGCCCCAGGGGGGACCTTGTGGCTCTGCACAACTCCCTGACAGGAGGGGACAGCCAGGGGACAGGGACAGGACAAGGGGCAACGGCCTCAGGCTGGGCCAGGGCAGGCTCAGGGTGGGCAGCAGGAGGAATTTCTGCATGGAAAGGGTGCTCAGGCCTTGGCAGGGGCTGCCCAGGGGGGTTTGGAGTGCCCATCCCTGCAGGTGTCACCTGGATGTGGCACTGAGTGCCCTGGGCTGGGGACAAGGTGGGGATCAGGCACAGGCTGGACTAAGAGGACTTTCACAACTGAAATCATTCTGTGCTTCCAGGAAAACCCCCTGGTCCAAGCCCCAGGGTGAGCCCAACAACCTCACCTGGTCAGAAGCTGATGAAGATTGTACTGGATTCAAGTTCAACAAAGATGGAACAAGTCACAATATTTAAGCAGAGGTATCTTTTGACAGCCTTCCAAAACTTTTAACACTGGTTCCCTCCAGAAAAAAAACAGAGCAAACTCAACTCCAGGAGAGTTCCAAGCCACCTGAGTTTCTGTGACTTCACATCTGTAAGTGCCAGCTGAGAGCCCAGAACAGAGAGAAGTCCCAGCCCTGAGGAACTTGCAGGTCAGGGTGACAATGGTGAGGGTGACAGTGGCACTGGGGTCCCAGCCCCGTTGCCAAGGTGTCATTTGAAGCTCACAGATCTCTGGATCCGTTTTCAGTGCCCAGGGAAGCATTCAGCCCGCGCCCAGAGCTGTGCAGGCTCTGCAGGCCAGCAGTGAGTGTGTGAGCACAGCTTCTGGCACAGGCTGCTCTCCGGCACACAGGCAGGCTGCAGAGCAGGCAGCACGCTCAGGGAGTGCCACAGCAGCCAAAGCAGAGCCAAACCCTCCTCTTCCTCACTGCCCCAAAGCCCGAGGAGCAGGAATGGGGTTTTACAACCTGCCTGTTGAAGCTCATGCCCGGCCATGGGATTCACCATGTCTGCAAACAAGAGCAAACCCAGAAATTGTTTCCTTGAAATAAAGCAGTGCTCCTGCTGGGTAGGAGAAATGAAACGTTACAGGAGGATTTCTGAGCAGGAAGAAGTTGGGAACAGTCTCATCAAGAGCTCACCCTGCCCTCTCAGGAAAGGAAGACTCTCGTGTGGAGGGGATTTCTGAGCACTCCGTGCTTCCAAGAGAACCTGGCAAAGCCTTCCCTCTCCATCTCACCCCCAGGCCCCAGCACTGCTGGCAGAGCAGAGGAGAGAGCCTGCAGCTGCCTCTGAGAGCAATATTCATTATCAGGGAGGGTTCTGAGCTGCATTCCTGCCCTTTTCCCCAGACTGGGGATGGAGCAGGAGCAGGTCCCACACAGCCGGCAGCTCAGAGCTCCCTGGCACACCTGGGGAGGAGGGAAATTCCAGTGGGGGCACTGAGGAACACCTGGAAACAGGAGCTGCTTTCCCCATCGCAAGCGACTGCAGGATAAAGCAGCTTGCTCAGTTTTAATTCATTAATTTCACCTCCTACATTGACTTACGGTGTGAAACCTTCCTCACCAGCTTCACAGGTCCAAACTAAAATAATTCTAAATTTGTGAGGCGTTAGATATTACTGAAAGGCTACAGCAGCACACAACCATGAATCTGCATTTAAAAGTCTCTCTGCCACTGCCCCAGGCAATGGGAACTGAACACCCACACAGGCCTGGTAACTTTAACTTTGCCTGAGCTGCCAGACACACACAACACCTGCTTCAAAAGCCTGCCTGCGCCCAAACCGCTTCAGCTCTGCTCACAGAGGGGTCTCTTTCCACAAGAACAACATAAGCCCGAGGTAAAATCCAGCTGATGATATTTAACACTGCTTTCTGTAAAACTAAGAGGTTTTATCCCTTAGTTTTGTCACTTTCTGTTTTAATAAATAAATAAATAAATAAATGATTAAGTTAAGGCCTCAGCTCCCTCCCTGTTTGCTTTATGCCAGGACACCCTTTTACCTCTTAAATCCCAGAATCACTGAGGCTCTTGTCACCCAAGACCACTGAGTCCAACCTCTGACCCAAATAAAGTTAAAAGCTGCACTGGCAAAGACTGAGAATACCTCACCTTGCAGTCAGTTCAGTTACTATGACTGTAAGAGTTTGGTAACCACAGCACACCCTTCAGACATCCAACTCCTTTAAAATGCAGGGATGGATTGGCACCAGCTGTCATGATTCTCTTTGTTTCCACCTGGCCAGATGTAATGTGCTATCTGCTGTGGAACTTTAAGGTCTCCCACTGTCTATTCCAGAGCTAGGCTGCCTAAAACTCTTCATTACATAAGGCTTTTTGAATAAATCTGTATTATTTAAGCACAGCTGAGAAGTTAAAATAGTTCAGTCCTTAAAGCCCACAGGACTGGGAAAGGCCCGTGAAACTTTAAATTTAGGTACAGTTTATCAACAGAAACCTGTTTAAACACTAAACCAGAAACAACAAAACCATGGCTTCTTCTCTCTGGCACCAAGGGGAAAACAATTAACACAACAAAAATATGATGAATTCAAATCCTGATCACCTGAATCACCTGATCTGAATCCCTCTTTAGGCTCCCTACAGCTGCCCCAGAGCAGCCCGCGCAGGCAGGCTGAGCGTGGAGCTCAGGGTGGCTCAGGCACCAGGCCAGGCCCAAAGCCTGGCTTTAAACTTCCAGATGTGGCTCCTTCCCTCTTCAAAAGCTGTCCCAGCTTTCACAACACACAGCTGAGAACATCCAGCCTGGTTTAAAGGGCTGAGAGCATCCACCCTGGTTTAAAGGGCTCCTAACTCACAACATCCACCCTGGTTTAAAGAACTCAGAACACCCACCTTGGTTTAAAGGGCTTCTAACTGAGAACATCCACCTTGGTTTAAAGAACTCAGAACATCCACCCTGGTTTAAAGGGAACTCAGAACATTCACCTTGGTTTAAAGGGCTCCTAAATCAGAACATCCACCCTGGTTTAAAGAACTCAGAATCCACCCTGGTTTAAAGGGCTCAGAACGTCCACCCTGGTTTAAAGGGCTCCTAACTCAGAACATCCACCCTGGTTTAAAGGGCTCAGAACACCCACCCTGGTTTAAAGGGCTCCTAACTCAGAACATCCACCCTGGTTTAAAGAGCTCAGAACGTCCACCCTGGTTTAAAGAGCTCAGAACGTCCACCCTGGTTTAAAGGGCTCAGAACATCCACCCTGGTTCAAAGAGCTCAGAACATCCACCCTGGTTCAAAGGGCTCCTAAATCACAACATCCACCCTGGTTTAAAGAACTCAGAACGTCCACCCTGAGAACACACCCTGGTTTAAAGGGCTCAGAACATCCACCCTGGTTTAAAGGGCTCAGAACATCCACCCTGGTTCAAAGGGCTCCTAAATCACAACATCCACCCTGGTTTAAAGAGCTCAGAACTTCCACCCTGGTTTAAAGGGCTCCTAACTCAGAACATCCACCCTGGTTTAAAGGGCTCCTAACTCAGACCCTGGTTTAAAGGGCTCAGATCACTTCCACCCTGGTTTAAAGGGCTCCTAACTCAGAACATCCACCCTGGTTTAAAGGGCTGCCCACTGAGAACAGAACTGAGAACTCCCACCCAGGGCTGAGAGTCCTCCCTCCCACCCCACCTGTGCTGTGTGTGATCTAACTGCACTGCTGGAAAAGTGCTGCTTTTCTCTTGCTGCCAAAGCCTTTTTCCTTGCATTATGGCTCCTTCCTAGGTCCCCTCCACCACCCAGCACTCCCTAAACCACATGTTGCTCTCGGGTGCTGGGATAAACCAGAGGCCTGGCTGCATCAGCTGCACCCCAGCCAACAAAAAAAGCCATTTACTGCTCCAAAACCCCCAGCTGCTCCAAACCCAGGGAGCCTGGGACAGTGCTGGCAGGGCTGCTGCATTCCCCACCACAGGAACTGCAGTGAACAGTGAGGCTGTCCCACAGAGCTCCCAGCAGGGTCCTGCACGTGTCCCCTTAAATACAGCATTCTGGAACTGGGACCAGCCTTGGGACTGACTGGTTTGAGTGGGAAGGGACCTTAAAGCTCAGCCAGTGCCACCCCTGGGTCCCTGGCAGTGCCCAAGGCCAGGCTGGAGGCACCCTGGGACAGTGGGAAGTGTCCCTGCCATGGCACAGGGAGGGAATTCAATGCTGTTTAAAGCTCTTTCCCACCCAAAGCATGCTGTAATTCTATGATTCACCTTCCCCAGACGAGGGATGTGTTGCACAACAAACATAACTCTGGAGGAATTTTAAGCAGAGGAGTCCATCTTTTTACATGATCCCAGATTTCCACACGTCCAGCACAAAGCAGGAAATGCAGAAGTCACTGCTTCACAACACAAGTTTGTCATGAGTGAAAAACGTCAGTATCAGTTTCCTGAGTGTCAGAAACAGGCAACTGAACACACAAAACACAAGATTCTAATGTCAGCACGACAGTCAATCCCAACAGATCCTGTTACCTGAATCACACTGAGAAGTCTCTCAGGGCAACTTCCACTTTCCTGGGCTCGCTTCCTTCTTCAGACATTTAAACTACAGCCTAAGGAGAGGTGAAAAACACCAAGTGAGCTTTTTCTGCAAGAAAGCAGCGGTTGTCCACAGAAAAGTTACAGCACGGCGCTGCTCCTGCCCTGGCTGCTGCTCCCGTTAACTCCAGAGCAATGCAGCCTGCACACCCCGGGTCTCCCGTTAATTCCAGAGCAATGCAGCCTGCACACCCCGGGTCTCCCGTTAATTCCAGAGCAATGCAGCCTGCACATCCCGGGTCTCCCGTTAATTCCAGAGCAATGCAGCCTGCACATCCCGGGTGTCCCGTTAACGCCACAGCAATGCAGCCTGCACATCCCGGGTGTCCCGTTAACGCCACAGCAATGCAGCCTGCACACCCCGGGTGTCCCGTTAACGCCACAGCAATGCAGCCTGCACATCCCGGGTCTCCCGTTAACGCCACAGCAGTGCAGCCTGCACATCCCGGCTGCCTGCCAGCAGCTGTTCGCGGCCGGGAGGAACACCGGAGCACGGCCAAACCAGCGGCCGCCCCCCCAGCCCGGTGCCCCGGCCCCGCTGGGCTCTCCCCCGCCCGGGCCCGGCGGCCGGGCCGCTCCCGCCGGTACCTGAGGCGGTGCCGCGGCTCCCGGCGCTCCAGGGGCGGCCGGGCCGCCTCAGCCGCCGCCGCCGCGCTCCAACGGTCCCGGCCGCCGCCGCGCGGCGCCCCGGCCAATCAGGGCCCGCCTCCGCCGGGGGCGCGCGGCCCCCCGCCAATCCGCGCCCTGCCGGCCCCGCCTTCTCGCGCCCCTCGGCCAATCGGCGGCCAGCGCCGCCTGGCGCGCTCCCGCCCCCCGGCCGCGGCGCGCGCGCGCCGCGCGGCGCTCACCCCGGGGCGCGGCGGGACCGCGCAGGCGCAGCGCGAGCGGCCCAGGGGGAGGCCCCGCCCCCGGCCCGCCCTGAGGGGCTGGGGCTGCGTGAGGGGAGAGGGGCGGGCGGAGCGGTGGCCGGGGCAGGGCTGGGGACTCCGTCAGCCGTGGGTCCCGTCACAGTCATCCCTCAGCACCGTGTCAGCTATGGCTGTCCCTCAGCACCGTGTCAGCCATGGCTGTCCCTCACAGCTATCCTCAGCTCCACGTCAGCCATGGATCCCCTCACAGCCATCCCTCAGCACCGTGTCAGCCATGGATCCCCTCACAGCCATCCCTCAGCCATGGCTGTGCCTCAGCACCATCCCTCAGCACCGTGTCAGCCATGGCTGTCCCTCACAGCCATCCCTCAGCACCGTGTCAGCCATGGCTGTCCCTCACAGCCATCCCTCAGCACCGTGTCAGCCATGGCTGTCCCTCACAGCCATCCCTCAGCACCGTGTCAGCCATGGCTGTCCCTCACAGCCATCCTCAGCTCCACATCAGCCATGGGTCCCCTCAAAGCCGTCCCTCAGCCATGGCTGTGCCTCAGCACCATCCCTCAGCCACCATGTCAGCCATGAATCCCCTGACAGCCGTCCCTGAGCACTGTGTCAGCCATGGCTGTCCTTCAGCACTGTGTCAGCCATGGCTGTCCCTCACAGCCATCCTTCAGCACCGTGTCAGCCATGAATCCCCTGACAGCCATCCCTTAGCACCGTGTCAGCCATGGCTGTCCCTCACAGCCATCCCTCAGCACCGTGTCAGCCATGGATCCCCTCACAGCCATCCCTCAGCACCGTGTCAGCCATGGATCCCCTCACAGCCATCCCTCAGCTCCACGTCAGCCATGGATCCCCTCACAGCCATCCCTCAGCTCCACGTCAGCCATGGATCTCCTCACAGCCATCCCTCAGCACCGTGTCTGCCATGGCTGTCCCTCACAGCTGTGAACAACAGCCATCCTTCAGAACAGTCCCATCACAGCTGTGAGCCGCTGCTGTCTCCTCAGCATCCAGCCACAGCCATTGCTCAGCTCCATCCCCTCATCTCCTAGGGCAGGAGCCCCTCTGCCATGGAGCCAGGCTGGCAGAGCTGGGGGTGCTCACCTGGAGAGGAGAAGGATCCAGGCAGAGCTCAGAGCCCCTGGCAGGGCCTGAAGGGGCTCCAGGAGAGCTGCAGAGGGACTGGGGACAAGGCCTGCAGGGACAGGAGCCAGGGAATGGCTCCCAGTGCCAGAAGGCAGGGCTGGGTGGGATCTTGGCAATGAGGAATTGTGCCCTGGCAGGGTGGGCAGGCCCTGGCACAGCCGGGGCTGCCCCTGGATCCCTGGCAGTGCCCGAGGCCAGGCTGGGCACTGGGGCTTGGAGCAGCCTGGGACAGTGGCAGTGTCCCTGCCATGGCAGGGGGGGCACTGGGTGGGCTTTCAGGTCCCTTCCAACCCAATCCATGGATCCCCTTCCGATCCATTCCATGGATCGCCGTTTCTATGGGCGGCGAGGGCAGCTCAGGCTCGTAAGGACTCTGTCCCTGCAGGAGTGTCCCCTGTGCCAGGGCAGGCTGCCACAGCTCCTGCCGTGTCCCACAGCCACAGCGGCTGTTCCCAGCGTCGGCATCCCCTGCTCCATGGCGTGACAGCATTCCATGGGCACCGGGGATGCCGCTGCTCGCCTCGCTGGCAGCCCCCGGCAGCAGCACCGGTGCCGGCAGCGTTTCCTGAGGAGGAGCCGGCAGGACGGGCTCTGTTCCAGGCTCTCTGTCCCCGTGCAAATGCCACAGCTCCTGCTGCACAGGCTGACAGTGCCCGCAGGAGGGGAGGAGGATTCCTGCTCTGGAGGAGAGGAGGGAGCGCTCCCGGTTCGCACGATCGGGAGGGAACGCTTCGGCAGGGAACAGGAGATGAGAGGGGAAATTGCCGCTGAGACGCTGCAGCTGCTGCTGCGGCGATGCTCATTGCGAGCTGCCTGTGCCAATGACGGCGCTCGGAATCCCGAGTTTGTCCCGGAATTCCGGTGCCAAGCCCGCGGGTGGCAGTGGGACCAAGTGAGGGAGGTGATTCCTGCCGGCTGCATTTCCACCCGAAAGGCGGCGGCAGCCAAAGCGGCGTTTGGAAAAGCCGTGGGCTGCGGGGAGAAGCGCTGCAACCTGCAAAAACACCAGATGGTGCCACGGCTTTAGTTATTTCTCTGTGCCTCTGAGTCGGGAGCTCAGGCTTCCCCCTCCTCTGCGGGCTGAGCCCATCCTCCTTCTTCCCAAGGGTCCCGGGGGAATTCGGCCAGGCTAGGAAAAAAAGGGGTTTTACTTACTGAACAACGAGATAGAGCTATTAATTAGCCAGACGGATTAAAAGGAATAAATTAAAGTCTAGCGATGCCGCCAAGATGCCACCTGAGGGCTGGGGTGGATTATTCCCACTGGCAGGTCTCCAACCCCTTCCATACATAAAATACCAAATTGTTAATACTTTTAATAAATTCAGGGAAAAGAAATCCCCAGCTCTTGCACGTTCCTCAGCGCTGCTGATTTTACCGAGCTGTTAAGTGCACTCAGGGTTTTCCTGTCAGAAATCAGGTGAGTTGGTTATACACCTGTTTCCCTAAACCCCTCCATTTTAAGGGAAATCAAGTTCCTGTTACTTGATACAGGATTCTTCCTGTTTCTTTCTTTCCCCCAAATCTACATTTCCATGCTCCTCAAGTGTCGTGGGACCCCAGAAGTGAGGGAACTGCAGAATTTATTAAGGCTAAATAATAAACCAATGCTTTCCCCTGAAAATGCGCCAAAAGGAAATTGAACAGATATCCACAGCTTGTAAAGCCAGGGAACTGCAGTTCCCAGGACCCAAGGCCATAGCCCCAGATGGTTTTGGTGAGCAGAGGATGGACCATGACAGGGCAGCACACGTGTCCAGTGCCGAGGTGTTGGTTCCCTTGCCCACCCACCCACCACCACCCAAACCCGTGGAGAAAAAGGTGAAGAAGAAGAACCATCCCCTGCCCTAAAACCTCTATATTAGCTCCATATCTATGACCACATTCTAAAACCCCAAACTCTAAGCTTTCCACCCTGTGCTATCACACACTTCTGACCAGCTCCACACCCACAATCCCAGTGCTCTCAATCATTCTAGAAGCTTCTCCACAGCCTCAGGACAAATGCAGAGCTCTCTCGAGGGTCTGTGCCTTTCAGCAGAGAAAGCCCAAACCTCTCAGCAGCCAGGGTTCCGGCACTGAGGAACTGCAGGGCCCTGTGTTCATTTCCAGAGAGGAACAGAATCCGTGGCAGGACGTGAGCTACGGGGAAGGATTTTGTCTGCTGCCATGTCCTGAGGGCACAGACATTCCAGTGCCAGGTTGGGAATGGGCTGTTGGGAGCAGCCCTGGATCCCTCTCTGAGACGCTAGGGTGGATTTTTATACATATAGATATATATATATATATATATATATATATATATATATATCCACACGTGTCCCCCAGGGATTGCTCCTGGGCTGCTTTGAATGCCCAGAAATCCCCTCACTGACCCCAAGGTGCCTTTGATGCACACCCCCAGCACTTTCCTGATTTCAGCGTGGCTGTCACAGCCTGTGGCAGAGCTGGGCTGGCAGTGGCCCGGAGGGGGCTGTGGGTGCCACGGAGCCCTTCCGTGGGCTCGTGCTCGGGACACCTGTGGGCACAGAGTAAAACCTGCGTGCTTGAGGCTCAAGGCAGTGCCCATCCCACTGGGACAGGCGAATGCCATCCGTTGGGAAGCAGGCCTGGAGGAAGCTGCAGCACACTCGTTGCCCGTGGCATCACATCCCCGGCATCTGGCCTGGAAGAGCCACAGCCCTCCAAAGGTGAGACTCTCAGCCCAGCTTTTCCACTCTAAAATCCACAACCAGTATCTGAGAAGCCTGAACTGGAAGGGACAGGAGACCAGTTTGGCTCAGCTTTGAACTGGGAGGGAAGGCTGGGAGATGCAGCAGCACCACTGCAATAAGGAACAATTGTTTGGAAGCGCAGCAGCTCCAACCCTGCCATTTTATCTCACCCAGGTACCTTAAACAGCAAACAACCCCCAAGGCTGCTGTTCCCTGTCAGGGCTTGGCAGGAGAGGAGGGAGCTGGGAGGAAGAGGCCTGGGATGAAGGCAGGATCCCTCTGGACAGGTGTCACCCTGTGCTTCTAAGTTCTTCTAAGCCTTCTGTTGTTTACATTTTGTAATGGAGTTTTCTCACACACTGTTCATGTAAATAATGATTGTTTTGCATTCTTTTCTGGAGGAGGAGAAGTTTGATTTGGTTTGACCAGTGTGGTCGGAGAGGTGGCAATTTCATCCTCCAGTCCAGGGTCACTTTTCTAATTCTATTTATATCGAGGTCAAGAAATAAACTCCCCTTCTTTTTACCTTGGAGGTTCCAGCGTGCCTGTCGTTTTATTTCGTGCTGACAGAGGGGGAGCCGAGGCACACGAGGGACAGGCTCTAATCCCTTCACAGCCCTGTGCTCACCTCTCAGCACAGGGGGGTTAAACCCCGTCCTGCCCCAGCAGCTCTCACACCAGCTCCAAGCTTTGGCTCAAGGACATCCCAGTGACAATCAAGTACAGCAGCACCAGCTCTGTCTTTCCAGAGCCCATTTTTGTACCTTTAACCCGACGCGTTCACGCCGCTCCTTTCCCCACCCCTTCCCTGCACATCCCGGGGACAGGACTGCTGAACGCAGCTCTGGTGACACTCGGGACCCCAGGAACACTCACTGGATTCCATGCAATAAGTGCCATTTGGGACTCACCCGAGCCAACAAGGGCACCACGAGGCTGGAGCAGCCGCCTCCGGGCTCCGGCGTGCCGCCAGGCTCCCTCAGCAGGGAGCTGTGCCCTGTGCGGGTGCAGCCTGGGGCCGGGCACTGCTTCTGCTCCCCCAGCACCCTCAGTGCTGCAGGGCCGGCTCCAGGAGGAGCTGCCATCGCAGCACGGGGAGCTGTGTCCGCCCTCAGTGCCCCGGGGACCCCTTCCCGACGGGAATCCACTCCGGAGCCAAGAGCTGCACAGATGGATCCGCACCAACAGCCCTGCACAGCAAGACATCCCGTCTGGAGTCCCTTGACAGCACCGGGAGCGGCTCCCGCAGGGTGGTGTCGGTCACAGAGTGGATTCCGTGAGCTGGGGGCTCTTTTCCAACCTGAAGGATTCGGTGGAGAACCCACCCATCCATCCCCACCCATCCATCCCCACCCTCCCCGGAGCACACCCAGGCGCTCGGGGTCTGCTTTGGAGCAGGGGCAGCTTTGGCAGGGCGGGCTCATCCGTGCGGGGAGGATCCACCCCAGCTCCTGGATCATCCCCGGAGGCAAACAGAACGATTCGTGGCTCTCCAAGTGCTGCAGCCTTCCCCAAACCTCTGCCGTGGGCTTGTGCTTCCCTGCAGGCTGTTCTCCCCCCCGGCTCCTTTCCCTTGTTCTTGTGGTTTTTAAACATTCTTACACCTCAGATCCAACCAGCTCAAATACTTTTTAATACATTGAAAATGTAAAATAAAGCATATACGAAGTACATACAGTATATATATACACATATTTCAAATACTTAAAATTCTTATGTAAAATATGATTTTTTTTCTATATTATTTGTGTAAAAATACATTTTCAAATGGTGTCACCTCGATTTTGCTGTACAGACCCTCAAGCCCAATCGAAGTCCCTTTTAAAAAGGCAAAAGACAAAGGTTTAGGATTTTTGGAACTATGTTTACAGGCCTGTTGTCCACACAGGAAAAGCCTCTGGGAAACAGTATTGGATTGCTTCTTGGTGAGAATTCCCGTTTTTATTGCATTAGGCAGGAACCTTTTCGGTTGTGCTGCAGTAACCCCGCTGGGCTGGCCGAGGAACTGCCCCCGGTACCCTGTCACCACTCGGAACCCCTCCTCGGCCCGCTCCTTTCAGATACTAAAATATATATTACTCCAAATATATTACTGTAAGCTCTCCGGCTCGCTCTGCACGAACAGCAAACGAAAGCATTAAAACCCACCCAGGGCCGCTCCCTCCCTCACCCAGCTCCTGTCCCCTGTCCCCTGTCCCCGTGTCACGCCGGCAGCGCTCTGCCCACCCCTGCGATTACCTGCGATAATTAATTAGCAAAGTGATGCTGCCACGGCCCCGCCGCCTCCCACATTCCCGCTGTGGGAAACCCCAGCCCGGCCCTGCTCTCCGCACCTCCCGCGGGTCTCAGGAGCCATCGCCCGGAGCCTCCCGGGAGGAGAGAGGCCCCAAAGCCGCTCCCGATCCACCCTCCCGCCCCGGATGGTCTTTGCTGCCTCCCTCCCGAGGATCCCTCCTGAAGGTCCCTCCCGAGGATCCTTCCCGAGAGTCCCTCCTGAGGATCCTTCCCGAGGGTCCCTCCTGAAGTTCCCTCCTGAGGGTCCCTCTGGTAACGACCTGACCAGGAACTGCTGCTCCAGCAGCCGTTTTGTGCAACCAAAAAAAGAATAAATTCCACCTCCCCAACCAGTGCAACTGCTTGGAATCTCCTCCTTCCTGTAAATTCCCGGAGGGAAGGTAAAATTCCACACCAAATTCCTTCTCTTGCTGCCCACCTGGCTCAAAACCTGAACCCCCAGAGCCTCGCTGGCACCTCCTGTGCCACAGCCTGTCCGCGGGGTTTGGGACATTGGTCAGGCCCTAATTCCAGTTCTGTGTCCTGAAAAGGGAAACTGAAACCTCCTCCCTCATCAGGTTCCTTTCCCGCCACAATCACTCTGACATCGGGCTTTGGAAATCCTGGACTTCTGATGCCACCATTCCCTGCAGTGCCATTGAACTCATTCCTGGGGGACCCAAGTCTAATGGTTTAAACTCTGCCAGGACATCCCTTCATTCTAGATCCCGAGCGGGAAGGAGCCTCAGCAGGGGGACAGGCTGGTGCCGCCCCAGGAACTCCACAGGACTCCCCCTGCTGAAAGCCATCACCCACACCCAGCTGCAGCACACGGAATCCCGGGCTTCGTCCCTATTCCAGGGATTATTCCACCCAGCCCCTTATCCCAAACGATTTCCTCACAGCCGGTGCCCTCTGCCCGCCCTCGCCGATGCTCCCCGGGCTGCACCAGGAGCGCGCTCAGACCTCGGGGGCACTGAGAGAATCGATTTCCTTACAAAGGAACGGAAGGGAAGCACCCCGAGCTAAGTGTTGATCCATGAAATGGAACTAAGGCACTGACAGGTGGAAACTCCCGAGCCACCAGCACCATCCCACCCTGGCCAATGCCAGCTGGGCCACCTCCACGTCCTGGGCCGCCGAGTGTCCCACTCTGGGTCACCACCAGCCCCTCCCGGGGTGTCCCCAGCCTGATGGGCACATTCCCATGGATGGCTCTGGGAATGGCACTCCCCTGCACTGCCAGGGAACGGGCACAGCAAACCCACGCTCAGCAAGGGCACCAGGAAATCCAGCTGGAGCCACAGCCAGGCAGGGATGGTTTGGGAAGTGCCAGGGGAGCTCTGAAGAGCCTTTCCAGTGGCAGCAGCTGAACGCCTGTGAGTGCTCAGTCACAGCTCCCTCCTCATCCTCTGCTTCCTCCTCTCCAGCAGCCTGGAAAATCACCTGAGAGGAGCCAAGGAGAGACCAGACCCGACCCAAGTGTGCAGAGAAACCTCTCACCCTCCTCTGAAATGACTCCAAGCAGCATTGCCAGGCTGTCCCAGCCAGGAAGGGAGGTGTCTGCCCAGGACTACCGAGGGAGGCGTGGACAGATCCTGCTCTCAGCTCCAAAGCAGCCCACTGCCTCCCTCCCCAGGTTTGCAGAAATGCAGGATTTCCTCTTCCCGAGCAAGAGCTGGAAGTGGGAAGCGGCAAAAAGCGGCACAGGCTGGGGGTTCTTGGGCTACCCACACCACCGCCACGGGTGGGAGATGCTCGTGGGGACAGTTTTGTGCAATGTTTTAGATTTAAAAAATCGAGTTAATTTCTAATCCCTAAATCCTCCTCACCACGGGATGCCTGAGCAGCGGTGTGGAGTCGCTGGGCGTCACTGCTCTGCAGCAAATTTCAGACGGCAGAACCCAGAGCAGGTGGTGCCGCAGCTCCTGCTGCACTCCCCAGGCAGGGAGGGAAACGCTCCTGCTGCCACGGGATCGAGTCTGCAGCTCCCTTTGCCTTGCCATCACCGACGAAATCACAGCCATGGAATATCCTGTGCTGGAGAGGAGCCACAGGGATCATCCAGTCCAACTGCTGACCCTGCACGGACACCCCAACAATCCCACCCTGTGCCCGAGAGCCTCGTCCAAAGGCACAGGAGCTCTGGCAGCCTCGGGCACCTCTTGTTCCTTGGAAAACCAGCCAGGAATTATTTCTGCTCCTCACCACCAGTGCCGGGCTCCCGGGGAGAAGGGGAGGGGAGCAGTAGTACAAAGGAGAGGGGAAGGGAAGGCTGAGGACCCCCGTGCACCTCTCAGCTGCCCCACTGCTGGGGGAATATTGCTTCAGCTTAAAAAGGCCTTTGGATTAAAAGTGAATTCAGTGCTTTTCCATCAAAAACATACATAGCTCTGTTCCCTGACCAGATGCAGCAAGGCCTCCACCCGCCCCGGGAGGGGAACGGCCCTCGGGTGACTCCGTCAGCGCCCTCAGCTCCCGGGAACACGGGGCCACTGTGCTCTGATTTCCCCCAGTGCAAGTGAAGGAACCCAGGAACTGCCAGGGAGCACAGGTGCCACCAGCCGTGTCCCCAGGCAGCTCTGAGGGGCTGCCCAGCACCCCTCCCTCAGCTGGGCCCCAGCCGAGCTGGGCTCAGCCCAATTTGGTATTTCAAACACAAAGAGCCACCCAACGAGGCCAGGCAGACACTCAACTGCCTTCCCTACGCCCAGGAAATACAAAATCTTGGCTAGAAACTGGAGATGTCTGACCATGGGGGGGCTTGGATGAGAACAAAATGCTTCGAGAGCAGGGCAGGACCCAGGGTGACACTTTGTGCCCTTCACCTGCCCCCGTGTCCCAAGGGCAGCTGGCTCTGGGCCGTGGGATGGCAGCTTCAGCCCCTGGGGATGCCCAGGAGAGCAGGTTCCTGCCAGTCTCAGGAATTCCCAGGAGAGCAGGTTCCTGCCAGCCCTGGGAATGCCCAGGAGAGCAGGTTCCTGCCAGTTCTCAGGAATTCCCAGGAGAGCAGGTTCCTGCCAGCCCTGGGAATGCCCAGCAGAGCAGGTTCCTGCCAGTCTCAGGAATTCCCAGGAGAGCAGGTTCCTGCCAGCCCTGGGAATGCCCAGGAGAGCAGGCTCCTGCCAGCCCTGCCCGGCCAAGCACAGCTGTGTGTCCCCTGCTCCTGCTGGGTCACTGGCAGCCCCCAGGACTGAGCTGTTGTGGTCACTGCCATGGCCAGCCCAGCTCCCTGCAGCTCCAGCAGCAGCACAGCTCCCTTCAGCTGGGACGCTGGCAGAGGGGATCTGCAAAGCAGGAACCCCAGCCCGCCCTGCACAGCCCGGGAGCCTCTGCAACAGAGGGAAGGCAATGGAGGGAAAGGCTGGCACGGCATCGCTGCTGCCGCCCGGCTCCCGGGGATCCGAACCAGGAGCAGCCACGGGAGCCTGCTCGGGGCTCCTGCCTCGGTGCTCCATCACCACACACGGCTGGACTCGGATTATCCCGTTCCCTCTGCCAGGAGAAAACCAGCAGTGGGCCGCGGGCTGGATCTCCCCGGGGAGAGCAGAGCTCACCAACGTGCTCACGGCAGGCTGGGGTTACTGGAACTGCAGTACAAGTCAAACACTAGCTCCTAAAAGATTGAAAAAATATCTTTAAACAAAATAATGTGGCGTATTTACATAATTCCTTAAGTGCAAACTCTTGTCACGATTCACGTAGTCGAGCGCGATTTCGACTCCCTGTACAAGAAGGTGCTCTTTCGTTAATGAAAGAAGGACTCTAACTCTGTATTCCTGATTCAGTAACGTGTCTCTTGTGCAAGGCAGTAAAATTCCTGTTTCTTCCCGAGATCCTTCCCACAGCAGCCCCCGGAGGAAGCCGTGCTGCCGCCCGCGTGCCGCCCCCGTTACCGCACGACGAGGCAGGAGACGCAGAGCTTGGAGGGGCCGATGCAGTCGTCATGGCAGAAGGCACCGCAGCCCTTGCACATGATCATGGCTTTCAACCTGCAGTAACATTTGGAAGGGGGATCCTCCACGGCGCCGTCCTCGGCGAACGCCTGCACCGGGAGGCTCTGCCCGTGGCCGCCCGAGTTCACAGCCTGCCCGGCGGGGATGGTGGTGACGGTCACGGAGAAGGACATGACGTTGCCCATGGAGCTGGCCAGCTGGTTGCACTCGCTCATGAGCGAGCCCTGGCCCACGTCGGGCGAGGTGGAGACGTTGATGGTGCCGCTGTAGCTGGGCCCCAGCAGCTGCGCCCCGGCGCTCCCGGGCAGCTTCGGGGGGTGCGGGGCAGGGAGCAGCGGGGGCTGCGCCGGGTCCGGGGACGGGGTGGGGGGCACCAAGAGCTCCGTGCCGCCGTGGCCCTTGCCCCTCATGGCGTGGGCCATCTGCTCCTGTGCCGCCTGCAGCAGGTCCCGGGCCAGCGCGGTGCCGTCCAGCGCCGCCGCCTTCTCCTTGGCTGCTGGTGGCACTGGGGCCGCCTCGGCCTTCGCCCCCAGGGAGCCGGGCTCCGCGGGGCCGTGTGAGCCCTGCTCCTTCTCGCCCTGCCCCGCCCGTGGCTCCTCTTTGACGCCGATGCGCTCCCGTTCGTCCCCGGAGCTCTCGTCGTCCGCGTCCTCCTCGCTGCTGCTGCTGCCGCCCACGTCCTCGCCCTCCCCGAGCTCTGCCCTGGCACCCTCGGCGGGGCTGCTCAGCCCCAGGCGGGGCTCGGCGTTCAGGGAGAAGCCTCTCCTCAAACTCTCCGAGCCGCGGCCGTAGGTGGAGATGTTGAGCAGGTAGTGCCCGGACATGGCAGGCTTGGACGTCCTCCTGCCCGTGAAGCCCAGCATGAATCTCTGGCTGGTGGAGCTGTTTTCCACCGGGAAACCTGAGTGCGGGAGGTTCAGCTGCGAGGGCTGGAGGACGGGCAGCAGGTTCTGCCTCTGCACCCTCTTGATGAGAGTCTGCAGGATCTGCTCCTGGGTGGATTTGCTGAGCGCCTCGTGGCCCTGGTGCTGCTCAGGCCCGGGGTCCTTTCCCGAGGGGAGCGGGAAGGTCCTTGGAATGTGAGGCAGGGGCCTGTTCTGGCAGAAGATCTTCCCGAGCTGCTGCGGGGGCAAAGCCGATGCTCTGTCCCCCGCCTCGGCGCCGTTCCCCGCCGCACCGGGAGCTGCCGCCCCCTTCTCTTCCTGAGCAGCCACCGGGACGGTTTTCATTTCTGCTTTGGTGAGCGGCTTGGGCAGGATCTGCTCCAGAGGGACGCTCTTGCCCTGGAGCAGCTGGGTGACCAAAGGGTTGTTGGCAGGAATGCTGGAGCTCGCTCGGGGCAGGGCCCCACCGGCAGGAGATTTAAGGCTGGCTGCTACTGAGGAGCTGCTGGAGGGTGGGACGGGTGCACCCACAGCTCCAGCCTGGCCTCCGGGGCCCGCAGCTGGCGGGGGGGACACCAGAGGGGAAGGAGATTTGCCTTTGGGAAGGTCACAGCCGGTCCCCGCCGAGGGACCGTTCCCATTCCCATTCCCGGCCGCCGGAGCCCCCCGGGCCGGGGCAGGAGGGGCTGTCCCCGCTCGGTCCCCGCTGGGGGTGCCCGGGGACCCGGGGGTGGCCGTGCCCCGCGGGGGGCTCGGAGTGGCCCCAGCACCGTTCCCTAGCGCCGGGGCCGCCCCTGGCTGTAGTTGTGCTCCAGGAGGATGGCGAGCAGCTCCCGGCTCCGCCTGGCCCTCCACCTGGGAACGGGGCCCTGGGCAACGGGGAAGAAACCTTCTCGAACCTCCCCCGCTTCCAGTTCCTGCCAGTTCCAGTGCCTGTGCTCCAGCTGCGGCTTGGGAGGCTCCGCCGGGCTCTCTCCCGTCTCCCCCCCTGCCCGGGGGTCTCCCCCCGCCCGGGCCGGGCCCCGGCACGGCTCCCCCGGCCGAGGCGGCGGCGGCGGCGGCCGCTGCCCTCTGAGCCTTGGCCTGCTGGGCTCTTGCCTTGATGTCGGCCAAGGTCCTGGCCCCTGTCCTGCCCGGACTGCTGAGGGACAGGGGGAAGCACGCCCTGGGAGAGACCTGGCTCGCAGGAAATGGCATCGGGGAGATTCTGGACACGGGAATCTGCAAGAGAGTGGGAGAAAAGCGCGGCTGAGACACGGCAACACCGACCCACGGGCTGGGGTTTGCAGTTTCCTCTGAGAGATCTCGTGGTGGGGGTGGAGAAATCCCTTTGGAGAAACCCCTCCTGTCCCTGCCTTGAGACAAGAAATGTGTCCGACCCTCGGATGCCTCCCAGGCAGTTTTGGGGTGCTGCAAACCCCGTGGCTCTGAGTGGAGCTTGTCCCCCATGTCACCGCAGAGCCCCCAGGCTCCCTCCCTGAAGGGCTGATCCAGCCCCTGTCCTGCCAGCCCCTGTTCCACTGTTTCACGTTATTCAGATGTCATTTCAGACGTAATTTTCTATCAGATGTCCTTTGAAAGGAGTCACCAATCTCAGCCTTGCTCTTCCCCC
>NC_052018.1:567059-626650 GCF_015832195.1 Motacilla alba alba
TTAAAGGTCTCTTCCAACCTAAAAGTTCTGTGATTCTCCCCCTCAGGACATTCCATTCCTTTGTGAGTACATCCTTCGATTCCCCAGGGTCAATCCCACCCCTGGAGAACGTAACAGGAAGCAGGAAGGTCGGGAGGGCTGAGAAAGCTCCAGGAAAGGGCTGGGAGCCAAATCCAGCAGGGTCTGAGGGATGGAGACCCAGGGAGGAATTTCTTTCCCTGTTTCATGTCCTTAGAGGGTGTAAGTACATTCAAACCCCATCAACAATGCAGGTCCAACAGCTGGGAATCCCCAGGAGAGGCCCAGCTGGGAAGGGCTGATCTGAGGATGCAATGATGAATTATTGATCCCAATCCCAGCAGCCCCTCCCAGGGCCCCTCAGCAATGCCATGAACACACTTCACTCCATTCTGCCGGTTTAGTTTTGCCCTGGCACTGGAGGAAAAAGCCCTGGGAAAGCAGGAGAAGCAGGGAATCCATCTCTTACGTGCATGGAGCCTGTCAGATCTGGCAAAGGGCTTCTTGGGCAGCCCTGGCAGGGAGTTCTCGAGCTTCACCGAGGGCGAGGAGCTGGACGTGGAGTTTGGGGGGCTGCTGGAATGTCCATCTGCCTGCTTCCCTTCCCAGCCTGCCAGAAAGGGACACATGGAACGTGGGAATGAGCACGGGGACCCTGCACGAGGATCCTCCTGCAGGGATGGAGCTGCTCCAGCACCCAGAGCCACCCCTGCAATGCCAGGACAGCCATTCCTGAGCTCCTGGAGGGTTCCTGCAGGGATGGAGCCCCTCCAACACCCAGAGCCAGCCCTGCAGCTCCAGCAATGACAGGACAGCCATTCCTGAGCTCCTGGAGCTCCTGCCCAGCAGCTCCTGCAGGGATGGAGCTCCTGCAGCACCCAGAGCCACCCTTGCAATGCCAGGACAGCCATTCCTGGGCCCCTGGAGCTCCTGCCCAGCAGCTGAATGCAGGAGATCCCTTGGAGCCAGCAGGATATCCCAAACCAAAGGCATGGACAGGCACATCCCACGTGCTTTGAGTCCATTTCCCAGTTAATCCCAGTTTATTTCCCATCTCATCTGAGCCAGGCGTGGTGCCGTTCACACTCCCAGGGCTAACAGAGCTCTGGCAGAGGGAAATCTCTCCAAACCTCCCCTGTCCTTGCTGAACTTCACCCCTTTCCTGCAGCTTTTGTCCTGCCTACCCTGGGGAACTCCTCCTGCTCTTCCCAGGGCTCAGTTTCCCATCCTGCTTCCTCTCCCTCCTTCAAGCTCCTCCAGCTCTGAATCAAGCCCTGGAATTGTGCAATCAGTGCCCTGCTTTCCAGCAGAACGTTGTTCCCTCCCTCCCATCCATTTGATTCCCCCTCCCCGTGTCCCTGCTGGGAGCTGTGCCTGGGCAGCATCACAGGGTGGGGGAAAAGGAACCTGATGGAGAAAACCACACAAGAGGAACCTTCCAGGCCTGGGCAGGGAGGGATTCACAGCCTCAGGGGGCTCCTGGGCACACCAATCCCACCTGGAAGCAGGTGAGGAACAGCTCCAGGAAAAGCCTGGGAGCAGGAAAAGCTCCTGAGTGAGCCTGGGGAAATCATCCTGAGCCTGGGGGAATCCTCCTGAGCCTGGGGAAATCATCCTGAGCCTGGGGAAAGCATCCTGAGCCCGGGGAAATCCTCCTGAGCCCAGGGAAAGCATCCTGAGCCTGGGGAAAGCATCCCGAGCCTGGGGAAATCATCCTGAGCCTGGGGAAATCATCCTGAGGTTTGGGAAATCATCCTGAGGCTGGGGAAAAAATCCTGAGGCTGGGGAAAGCATCCTGAGGATTGGGAAATCATCCTTAATCCCGGGAAAGCATCCAGAGCCTAGGGAAATCCTCCTGAGCCCGGGTAAAGCATCCTGAGCCTGGGGAAATCCTCCTGAGGATGGGGAAATCATCCTGAGGTTTGGGAAAGCATCCCAAGGATGGGGAAATCATCCTGAGGCTTGGGAAAGCATCCTGAGGCTGGGGAAATCATCCTGAGGTTTGGGAAATCATCCTGAGGCTGGGGAAAAAATCCTGAGGCTGGGGAAAGCATCCTGAGGATTGGGAAATCATCCTTAATCCCGGGAAAGCATCCAGAGCCTAGGGAAATCCTCCTGAGCCCGGGTAAAGCATCCTGAGCCTGGGGAAATCCTCCTGAGGATGGGGAAATCATCCTGAGGTTTGGGAAAGCATCCCAAGGATGGGGAAATCATCCTGAGGCTTGGGAAAGCATCCTGAAGCTGGGGAAATTCTCCTGAGGATGGGGAAATCATCCTGAGGATGAGGAAAGCATCCTGAGCCTGGGGAAATCATCCTGAGCCCGGGGAAAGCATCCTGAGCCTGGGGAAGCATCCTGAGGATGGGGAAAGCATCCTGAGCCTGGGGAAATCATCCTGAGCCTGGGGAAATCATCCTGAGCCTGGGGAAATCCTCCTGAGGATGGCGAAAGCATCCTGAGCCCGGGGAAATCATCCCGAGGCTGGAGTTACCCAGCAGGAAGGGCAGAACCCCCTGGCCTTTGCACCTCTGGGGTCTCTCCCAACAGGGAGGAGAGATTGTCACCAGGAATGAGCCCCAGGACAAGCTGAGGCTCGGGGCAGCTCGTGGCACTGCCAGCTCCTCAGGGATCCTGGAAAATCCTGCCCTGCCCTGCCCAGGACATTGCCACAAGCGTCCCAGGAAATGCAAACGCAGGTGTTTGTGATGGGGACACTGGGAATGGCCTGGCTGGGAATGGGGACACTGGGAATGGCCTGGCTTGGAATGGGGACACTGGGAATGGCCTGGCTGGGAATGGGGACACTGGGAATGGCCTGGCTTGGAATGGGGACACTGGGAATGCCCCTGCCTAGGAACGGGGACACTGGGAATGGCCTGGCTTGGAATGGGGACACTGGGAATGCCCCTGCCTAGGAACGGGGACACAGGAATTACCCTGGCTGGGAATGGGGACACTGGGAATTGCTCTGCCTTGGAATGGGGACACTGGGAATGGCCTGGCTGGGAATGGGGGCACTGGGAATGCCCTTGGCTTGGAATGGGACTGGCACAAGCTGGAGTGGGGACACTGGGAATGTCCCTGGCTTGGAATGGGGACACTGGGAATGGCCTGCCTTGGAGAGTGACTGGCACAAGCTGGGTGTGTGCCCACAGCCCAGCTGCCTGCAGGGAATGGGGCTGGAATGCTGAGCCCTGCCAGGGATTGTCTGGGGCACTGAGCCTGCCCTGAGCCAGGGAATTGCAGAGGTGCCAGGGAATTGCAGAGGTGCCAGGAATTGCAGAGGTGCCAGGGAAATTGGCATGTGCCAGGGAATCTGACAGGTGCCAAGGAATTTCAGAGGTGCCAGGGAATTCCAGAGGTTCCAGGAAACTGGGCATGTGCCAGGGAATTCCAGAGGTGCCAGGGAATTGGGGAGGTGCCAGAGAATTGGGCAGGTGCCAGGGAATTCCAGAGGTGCCAGGGAATTCCAGAGGTGCCAGGGAATCTGGCAGGTGCCAGGGAATTCCACAGGTGCCAGGGAATTCCAGAGGTTCCAGGAAATTGAGCATGTGCCAGGGAATTCCAGAGGTGCCGGGGAATTGGGCAGGTGCCAGGGAACCTGGCAGGTTCCAGGAAATTGGGCAGGTGCCAGGGAATTCCACAGGTGCCAGGGAATTGGGCAGGTGCCAAGGAATTTCAGAGGTGCCAAGGAATTGGGCAGGTGCCAGGGAATTCCAGAGGTGCCAGGGAATTCCAGAGATGCCAGGGAATTCAGTTACTCTGGAAAGAGATCAGGAAAAACTGGCTGGAATGAATGCCAGGAATTTGGGACACCATGGGAAATCTGGGAGTTCCTGCCCTGCTGGAGCAGCCAGGGCAGAGCAGAGACAGCACTGTTCCCTGGCACCACAAAGTCTGGAAACCCCTCTGGGACCTTCCAGATGGAAACAGGACATGGAACCCACCCGGCAGGACGAGGAGAAACTCTGGAAAACTTCAATACCAGGAGAAACTCCCAAGCAGAAACCCCAGGAGAAACTTCCAACCAGAAACCCCAGGAGAAACTCCCAAATACAAACACCAGGAAAAACTCCCGAATATAAACACCAGGAAAAATACCCAAATATAAACACCAGGAGAAACTCCCAAATATAAACACCAGGAGAAACTCCCAAACATAAACACCAGGAAAAATACCCAAAGATAAACCCCAGGAGAGATCCCAGAACAGAAACACCAGGAGAAATCCCAGAATAGAAACACCAGGAGAAACTCCCAAACATAAATACCAGGAGAAATCCCAGAATAGAAGCACTGAGAGAAATCCACAAACATAAATAGCAGGAGAACCCCAAATAGAAATAACCAGGAGAAACTCCCACACAGAACCCCCTGGAGAAATCCCAGAGCAGAACCACCAGGAGAAATCCCAGAGCAGAACCACCGGGAGAAATCCCAGAGCAGAACCACCAGGAGAAATCCCAGAGCAGAACCACCGGGAGAAATCCCAGAGCAGAACCACCAGGAGAAATCCCAGAGCAGAACCACCGGGAGAAATCCCAGAAAGAACCTCCAGGAGAAATCCCAGAGCAGAACCACCAGGAGAAATCCCAGAGCAGAACCACCGGGAGAAATCCCAGAGCAGAACCACCAGGAGAAATCCCAGAACAGAACCTCCTGGAGAAATCCCAGAGCAGAACCACCAGGAGAAATCCCAGAACAGAACCTCCTGGAGAAATCCCAGAGCAGAACCACCTGGAGAAGGCCCCTCGTGGGGTACAGGTGACTGGGAAAGTCCCTGGGCACTGGGAGCAGCTTTGAAGCAGCCAAAGGCACAGCAGAGCTATCCCAGGGACACCCAAGATCCCTCCAAAATCCATCCAAGATCCATCCAAGATCCATCCAAGGTCCCTCCAAAATCCATCCAAGGTCCATCCAAGGTCCCTCCAAGGTCTGTCCTTACAGTCAGAGCTATCTAAGATCCATCCAAGATCATCCAAAATCCATTCAAGATCCATCCAAGATCATTCAAAATCCATTCAAGATCCATCCAAGATCATTCAAAATCCATCCAAAATCCACTCAAGATCCACTCAAGATCCATCCAAAATCCACCCAAGATCCATTCAAGATCCATCCAAAATCCATTCAAGATCCAGCCAAGATCCAGCCAAGATCCAGCCAAGATCCAGCCAAGATCCAGCCAAGGTCTGTCCTTACAGTCAGAGCTATCCAAGATCCAACCAAGATCCATCCCAGGTCTCTCCAAGGTCTGTCCCTACCCAGTGTTTCCCTAACAGCCCCAAGCCCTGGGGCAGGAGCAGATGGTGCCCCAAGCCCTGGGGCAGCACCTAAAGGTGCCCCAAGCCCTGAGGCAGCAGCTGAAGGTGCCCCAAGCCCTGGGGCAGCAGCTGAAGGTGCCCCAAGCCCTGAGGAAGCTGCAGATGGCTCCAGAGCCCTGAGGAAGCTGCAGAAAGGAGCAGCTTCTCCTCCACCCCCCCTGCCAGGCGTCCTCACGTACCTGAGCGCCCAGGGGTGGCCTTGGCCTTGAGCAGGACGTGCTGGCTGGAGGGCAGGGCCATGCCCGGCCCCATGCCCGGCCCCATGCCCGCCCGGCACTGCTGCTGCTGCTGCTGCTGCTGCTTCTGCTGCTGCTGCTTCAGGGCCTGCGGGGACACAGAGGGGACACGGGGCACGGGGATCAGCCACCCCACAGGGCACAGGGCACAGGGCACAGGGCACAGGGATCAGCCACCCCACAGGGCACAGGGATCAGCCACCCCACAGGGCACAGAGCACGGGGATCAGCCACCCCACAGGGCACAGGTATCAGCCACCCCACAGGGCACGGGTATCAGCCACCCCACAGGGCACGGGGATCAGAGCACAGGGATCAGTCAACCCACAGGGATCAGGGATCAGCCACCCCACAGGGCACAGGGATCAGGGCACAGCCACCCCACAGCCTGGGGGACACAGGGATCAGCCACCCCACAGGGCACAGGGATCAGCCACCCCGCAGGACACAGGAATCAGGGATCAGCCACCCCACAGCCTGGGGGCATGGGGTTCCGCCACCCCACAGGGCACAGGGATGAGCCACCCCACAGTGCACAGGGCACAGGGATCAGCCACCCCACAGGGCACCCCACAGTCTGGGGGGCACAGCACAGGGCACAGCACACGTGGGACTGGGATCAGGATCAGAAACCCCAAGCGCAGCCCCAGAGCTCCCAGCGGGACACAGGGGGCACTGATGAACACCCTGTGGCACTCCCTGGCACTGGGCACCCCTCTGCTGCTGCCCCACGGCGCACGGCTCCCAGAGGAGCACAGCAGAGCTGCAGCCGGCCCAAATCCTGCATTCTGGAGCCATCCCCATCCCAGCCCAGCAGCAGAGCCCCGGGGTCAATGTCAGGGTGAAAACAATTTACTGTTAAATCATCCTAAATATTCCTTTACAGGGTGGGAGATTTTAGAGGGGTGAGGAGTTGGTAATAGCTTAAGAGGGGTTACAATTCTTTGTTATGAGGTAAAATATATTTTTATTATATTATTGCTGTAAGTTCTCTTTTGTTTATAAGTTGCTATAAGGCTTATTTTGGTTTTAAACTTATTATTTTTACTTGCTTTTGCTGTATTGTGGATATTTTTGTTTAAGGGGTTTTTGTCTTATATCCACTTCTTATATATTAAGAAATGCATATAATATATAGTGCATATAGCATCCTGCACTTCTGTAACTTCTAAATGTTTAGTTTATATATATATAAAATATATAGTGCATATATATCTATTATATAATATATATAACATCCTGCACTTCTGTAACTTCTAAATGTTTACTGTATATATGTATATGTATGTAAAATAAATTATATCATATATATATCTATATAATATATAACATCCTGCAGTTATATAACTTGTAAATGTTTAGTTATATATATATAAAATATATAGTGCATATATGTATTATATAATATATATAACATCCTGCATTTATGTAACTTGTAAATGTTTAGTTTACATATACATAATATATAATGAATATAAATATATTAATTATATGATATATACAACATTCTGCATTTATGTAACTTCTAAATGTTTAATTTATATATATATAATACATAGTGCATATATATATATAATATGTAATAATATATTATATATTATTATAATATATATTATATATTTCATATATAATAGATTAATATAATATTATATATAAAAATATATGTTATATATATAACATCCTGCACTTATGCAACTTCTAAATGTTTAGTTTTTATATATAATATACAGTGCATATATATATATGTTATATATATGATATATACAACATCCTGCACTTATATAACTTCTAAAAGGTTTGTTTCTGTATATACATAAAATATATAGTGCATATGTATAATATATATAATTATTTATTAAATATATTTTATATATAATAATATATAACATATATTATATATTTTATATTTATTATATATTTTTATATTTTATATATATATAATATATTCTAATATTATATATTGTATATGTATTTTTAATATATATATAACACACTGCACTTATATAACTTCTAAACGTTTAGTTTATGTATAATGTATAGTGCATATCTATGTTATATACATTATATAATATATATATAACATTCTGCATGTATACAACTTCTAAATGTTTAGTTTATATATATATATAAGACATAGTGGATATATATAATACATATAATTATATATAGCATATATTATTATAATATTATATACATAATATATTATATATTTAATATATATAATATATTAAATATATATTATTTTATATATTATAATTATATATATATATACACACACACACAAAACATCCTGCACTTACCCAACTTCTAAATGTTTAGGTTATATATATATAATATATAGTGCATAAATATATGTATATAACATATAATATACAATATATAAAACATCCTGCACTTATATAGCTTCCAAATCTTTCGTTTATATATATATAATATATAGTGCATATATATAACATATATTATACAATATATATAACATCCTGCACTTACACAGCTCCTGTTTTGTTCATTTATGTATCCTCAGCTGCATGATAAACCTTTCCCCACCTGATGAACCTTTTTCCTGATAAACCCCCTGATCAACCTTTCCCCACCTGATGAACCTTTTTCCTGATAAACCCCCTGATCAACCTTTCCCCACCTGAGGAACCTTTTTCCTGATAAATAAACCCTTTCCCAGCAGGGGATGCCTCCCTGCATTCCCCCACAGGCAGAAGGAGCAGCCCCGTTCCCCGGAACCCCCGGGATCTCATCGCAGCACCGGGTAAAAACCCAGCTCACAGCCCCTGCACAGCTACAGGGCCACAATCATGATTTAAATATGCTATCTGTGGGACAATTGTGATTTTAGGGAGCAGCAGCAGGGGAGCACAGCACTGCCAGCCCCCCAGGCGGGGCAAGGCAGCGTCCCTGCAGCAGGGAAACTGAGGCACTGACCTGCTTGAGGGCCTTCTTGCTGTGCTTCTGGGAGCAGGAGAGGCCCTTGGCAGGGATGGACGGCGAGGGGCAGCCGGGCTGCGGGGAGCCCGCGGGGGCCAGGCGCGACGACACTGCGGAAATGGAAACAAACAATAAATTACAAATTATAAATCATAAACACAGGTATAAAATAGAAACGCTAAGTGTAAATGTAAAGAGAAATGGAAATTACATATAAATAACGAAACTGTAAAGATAGACTACATTGTTTATATTTATATTTATATTTATATATAAATATATTAATATAAATACAGTATGTCTATATATAAATATAAATATAACTAAACTATAATGATAAATAGAAATAGAAACAAAACAGTAAATATATAGATGCTAAATAATGGATTTATATTTATATTTATATTTAAATATATCAATATAAATATAGCATGTCTATATATAAATATAAATATAACTAAACTATAATGATAAATAGAAATAGAAACAAAATAGTAAATATATAAATGGTAAATAATATATTTATATTTATATTTATATTTAAATTTAAATATATATTAATATAAGTATAGTATGTCTATATATAAATATAAATATAACTAAACTAAAATGATAAATAGAAATAGAAACAAAACAGTAAATATATAAATGGTAAATAATATATTTATATTTATATTTATATTTATATTTATATTTATATTTATATTTATATTTATTTATGTTTATATATAAATATATTAATATAAATATAGTATGTCTATGTATAGATATAAATATACCTAAACTATAATGATAAATAGAAATAGAAACAAAATAGTAAATATATAAATGGTAAATAATATATTTATATTTATATTTATATTTATATTTATATTTATATGTAATATATAAAATACATAAACATATGTAAACATAGAAATATATATTATATATAAATTTAATTAAACTAGAAATAGAAATAGAAATAGTGAATGGAAATATAAATTGTAAATATAAATAGATAGAAATATATAAATATAAATGTAAATGTGAATATAAGTGTAAAGGTAAATATAAAATGCAAATAAACATATAAATAACAAACCGGTAAATGTATACATAATAAATAATATATATTTATATTTAATGTATAAAATATATTAAATATATAAACATATAAATATAAATGTATATTATATATTAATATAACTAAACTATAACTACAAATAGAAGTAGAAACAGTGAATGAAAACATAAATTGTAAATATAAATAGACAGGAATATATTTATTTAAATGTAAATGTGAATATAAGTGCAAAGGTAAATATAAAACGTAAATGAACATATAAATAACAAAATGGTAAATATACACACGCTATATAAATAATAAATAATATATATTTATATCATGAAATACATTTACATAATATATATATTTATACTTATATTTATATGTGAAATATAGATATAGATATAGATATACAGATATAGATAGATGTTCCCCGGGTGCCAGAGCAGTGCCAGGGCCAAAGCCAGGCCTGGCCCCGGCACTCACTGACCCTGCACCCCCTGCCCTGAGCCCTGCAGGGGAGGGGAGGCTGCAGCCAGCTGGATCCACTGGGACCCCGCACCGGGACCCTGCACCGGGACCCCGCACTGGGACCCCGAACCGGGACCCCGCACCGGGACCCCGCACCGGGACCCCGCACCGGGACCCCGAACTGGGACCCCGAACTGGGACCCCGAACTGGGACCCCGCACCGGGACCCCGAACTGGGACCCCAAACTGGGACCCCAAACTGGGACCCCAAACTGGGACCCCGAACTGGGACCCTGAACTGGGACCCCGCACCGGGACCCCGAACTGGGACCCCAAACTGGGACCCCAAACTGGGACCCTGAACTGGGACCCCGCAGTGGGAAGAGACCTCCATTATCACAGAGTCCAACCCAACCCCAAGACCTCAACCCAACCCTGGCACCCAGTGCCACATCCAGGCTTTGTCAAACACACCCAGGGATGGGGACTCCACTACCTCCCTCATCCCTGGGAATTCCCAGAATTCCCCAAATTCCCAGAATGACCAGGTTGGAAGAGACCTCCAAGATCATCAAATCCAACCCAGCTCCAACACCTCACCCCAACCCTGGCACCCAGTGCCACATCCAGGCTTTGTTAGACACATCCAGGGATGGGGACTCCACCACCTCCCTAGGAATTCCCAAAATTCCCAGAATTCACAGAATCACAAGGTTGGAAGAGACCTTGAAGACCACAGAATCCAACCCAGCCCCAACACCTCAACCCAACCCTGACCCCCAGTGCCACATCCAGGCTTTGTTAAACACATTCAGGGATGGGGACTGCACCACCTCCCTGGGAATTCCCAAATTCCCAGAATGACCAGGTTGGAAGAGACCTCCAAGATCATCAAGTCCAACCCATCCCCAACACCTCAACCTAACCCTGGTCCCCAGTGCCACATTCAGGCTTTGTCAAACACACCCAGGGATGGGGACTCCACCACATCCCCGGTCCCTGGGAATTCCCAAATTCCCAAAATTCCCAGAATGACCAGGTTGGAAGAGATCTCCAAGATCACGAAGTCCAACCCATCCCCAACACCTCACCCCAACCCTGGCGCCCTGTGCCACATCCAGGCTTTGTTGGACACACCCAGGGATGGTGTCCTGCCTCAGCCAAGGAATTCTGTGCCCGAGTGAGGGGAGAAGGAAGAAGGAGAAGAGTGGACTGAAGGTGAACGCTACCAGGACTCAATACCCAACTACTGCCTGGATTATGAGGGAGAGGAGCCTAAATCAAGCCAGAGCTCAGCTCAAGCCCTCCAGGAGGCAGCAGGCATGCAGGGCGTGGCAGGGGAAGGCTGGCAGGAGCAGCCTGGCAGTGCCTGGGAGGTGTCAGAGCTGTGACAGTGTCCTGGGCTGTGAGATGTGGCTGGGGTGTGACTCTGTCAGAGCTGGGGCAGTGCTGTTCACTGGGCAGCTTTCTTTATCTCTCCCACAACCAACCCTCCCTCCAGGAGATCTCTGCTGTTCATGGCCCATTAATTATTATCTTATGTTTATTTTTTTAAATTATTCTGTTGTTTTTTTTAATTATTCTGTTGGATTATTTAATTACTAATTATCTTCTGTTCATGGGCCAGTGAGTGTCACTGATAAAATTCCATCAGCCCATGGGGAGATGCTCTGCCCAGGGGAGGAGCCAAGCATTTCTACCTGGATACAATCTGAGATTTTGGGATACCACAGCAGCCTTTGCCCACTGCATTCCCAGAGGAGCAGCTTTGGAGCAGCTTTCTCCTCCCTGCATTCCCAGAGGAGCAGCTTTCTTCTCCCTGCATTCCCAGAGGAGCAGCTTTCTTCTCCCTGCATTCCCAGAGGAGCAGCTTTCTCCTGCCCTGCATTCCCAGAGGAGCAGCTTTCTTCTCCCTGCATTCCCAGAGGAGCAGCTTTCTCCTCACTGCATTCCCAGAGGAGCAGCTTTCTCCTGCCCTGCATTCCCAGAGGAGCAGCTTTCTCCTGCCCTGCATTCCCAGAGGAATTCCAGGCCCATCTCCAGCAGCCCTGGAGCTCCAGAGGAAAACTCCCCCCTTGTCCAGGATCCCTGCTCCAGCAGAAGCACAGCTGGCACTGCAGGAGGGCTGAGCCACCATTGAAGGGGACAGTGCCACCACCCTGACCCACACTGGATCATGTGGGAGAGGTTTTACAGCGACTTCTGTGAGAGAAGTTTGATAAGAGGATCCATGTTTACCCCTGAAAGAATTTCCTACCAAGGCTGTTGACACAGAAACCAAGAAAGAAGAAGGATAAATAAGAGGAACCTGCAATTCTCTGTCCAACGAGCTCTCTGCTGTCTCTTGTGACCAATCAGCAAAGTGTAAACTTAGGAGTTTTGTAAGAAAGGATAAAAAACATTGCATGCTGTCACAAAAACAGTTTGAAGCCTTCTGCAAATGGAGTGTGCTGCTTTGTATTGCCTCCATCTCAACTAGGACAGTGTCAGGTCCTGTCCTGACTCTGTCAGTGCTGTTTTGTATTACTGCATTGTTTATTTTATTTTTATTTTCTTCCCTAATACAGAACTGTTATTCCTATTCCCACATCTTTGCCTGAGAGCCCCTTAATTTCAAAATGATCATAATTCAGAGGGAGTGTGTTCACATTTTCCATATCAGGGGTGGCTCCTGCCTTTCTGAGCAGACACCTGGCTTTTCAAACCACGACATTCGTGTACCCGTCCCCTTCCCTGGCCACCTGCAGCAGCAGCAGCAGAGCAGGGATCGTTCTGAGGGCAGAGCTGTGCTGTCCCCAGCCAGGGCCCAGGCTAACCCTCCTGTCCCCAGCCAGAACTCACCTTTCCTTTTCCACCTGCTCTTCCTCCTGTCCTTGGCGGCGCAGGCGTCGCTGCTGGAGCTGCTGTGCTCCGAGCTCTGCGAGTCAGAGTGGTGGCCATCGCTGCTCTCCTCCGAGCCCTCCGACAGCTCCTTCAGCCCGTCGGGGATGTCCTTCTGCCAGGGGACACGACAGGGCCACAGCAGGGTCACCCCAGTGCCAGGGACAGCCCCGGGGCAAAACCCCAAAAACCCCAAAAGCAGAGGGGTCTGTTCAGCGAGTGTGGCCCTTTTAGCGCCCCACAGCTGCTCAGGGCTGGCCCCAAAGGCTTCTGTGGGGCCCTCTGAATGCAGGGGACACGTCCTGAACTCTGTCACCACCCCCTGAACTGGGTTCCCATCCCCTGAACACTGTCCCCAACCCCTGAACTCTGTCCCCACCCTCTGAACTCTGTCCCCATGCCCTGAACTCTGTCCCCAACCCCTGAACTGGGTTCCCATCCCCTGAACTCTGTCCCCACCTCCGGAACTCTGTCCCCACCTCCTGAACTCTGTCCCCAACCCCTGAACTCTGTCCCCACCTCCGGAACTCTGTCCCCACCTCCTGAACTCTGTCCCCAACCCCTGAACTCTGTCCCCACCTCCTGAACTCTGTCCCCAACCCCTGAACTGTGTCCCCAACCCCTGAACTCTGTCCCCATCCCCTGAACTCTGTCCCCACCTCCTGAACTCTGTCCCCATGCCCTGAACTGTGCCCTCACCCCCTGAACTCTGTCCCCATGCCCTGAACTGTGTCCCCAACCCCTGAACTCTGTCCCCATCCCCTGAACTCTGTCCCCATGCCCTGAACTGTGTCCCCACCCCCTGAACTCTGTCACCTCCCTGCTGCCCCTCCCCAGGCTCCCCATCCCTCGTCACCAGCTCCAGGACAGGGACAGAGGGTGGCAATAAACGGCCCCCAGTGTCAGCGGGCAGGGATGGGTGGGAATTTGGGATGTTGGGAATTGGGAATTGTGCCCTGGCAGGGTGGGCAGGCCCTGGCACGGCTGGGGCTGCCCCTGGATCCCTGGCAGTGCCCGAGGCCAGGCTGGACACTAGGGCTTGGAGCACTTTGGGACAGTGGCAGTGTCCCAAAGTGACACTGGGTGGGCTCCAGAGATAAATCCAGCCCAAATCAGGAATGGTGTGAGCCAGCTTCCTTCTAGTATTGAAAATACAGCTTAATTCATATTTAATTAAATTTATTTTAATTTAATTTTAAATTTAAATTTAAAATTAATTAGTTTAATTTATTTTTAAATTAAATTCAAATTAATTTTATTTATTTTAATTTATTTTAAAATTAAATTAATTTTATTTATTTTAATTATAATTGTAATTTATTTAATTAATTTAAATTAATATTTAATTAATATTTTAATATAATATAATTATATTGGAATTAATATGAGTATATATATTTGTATTTTCTATATTCACATAAATATATAAATATATTTTATATTTATTTATATTTATCTATTATTTTATTTATTTATATTAATATAATTATATTTATATTGCTGTAATTACATCTATTTATATTTTCTATATATTATATAAACATACAAATATATATTTTATATTTATATTTTGTATATTTTATTTATTTATATAGATATCATTATTATTAATGTAATTATATCTATTTATATCTTATATATTTATATGAATACATATAAATATATATTTTTACATTTATTTATATTTTATCTATTACTTCATTTATAGTAATATAATTATATTTGTATTAATATATCTATTTATATTTATAGAAATATATGAGTATATATATTTTATATTTACTTATATTCTATATATAATTTTATTTTTATTAATATAATTATAACTTTACATTCTATATAGAAATATATAAAATATATTTATTTATTTATTTATTTAGTCTATTTTATTTATTTATATTAATACAGATACATTTATAATCATATAAGTACATATATTTATATTTTCTATATAAATATAAAATATATATTATCTTTATATATATTATCTACTAATTTATTTGTTTACATTAATATCATTCTATGCATAATTGTATGTAATATAATATAATAATTTAATTACTATTTAATTAATAATTCCCCATTTTTCCCTCTCCGAGTGACCCTGAGTACAAGGTGATTTCCCATCTCTAGACTCAAGCTGAGAGCAGGGCAGTTACCCTCTCAGGGCTGGAGTTTCATAGTTTCATTAACATTTTAATTAATTTTAATTACTGTCACTTCGGGACAGCGGAGGCTGCGGGTGAAGAGCTGCAGAGGGGCTGCTCCCGCTGCCAGGGGGAACAGCCCCTTTGGGATCATCCCGGGCAATCGGGGCACAGCAGGGATTTCTGCATGGAGAGGGGCTCAGCCTGGAGGAAAGGAGCTCAGGGGGGACCTTGTGGCTCTGCACAACTCCTGACAGGAGGGGACAGCCAGGGGACAGGGACAGGACAAGGGGCAACGGCCTCAGGCTGGGCCAGGGCAGCTCAGGGGGGGCACCAGGAGGAATTTCCCCATGGGAAGGGGGCTCAGCCTTGGCACTGCCCAGGAGGGGTGGAGTGCCCATCCCTGCAGGTGCCCAGGGAAGGGCTGGGGACAAGGTGGGCATCGGGCACAGCTCGGACTCGATCCTGTTGGATTAAGGGTTTTTTTGATTTAGAGATGGGGTAACTGAGAGGTGTTTTACAAACTTTTATTTTCAATTATTTAATTTCATATATTTTATTTTATTTCATATAATTAATTTCATTTTCAATTATTTAATTTCATATATTTTATTTCATATAATTAATTTCATTTTCATTTATTTTATTTCATATATTTCATTTTATTTTATTTCATTTCATTTTCTTTCTTCAAATTGTATTTTATCTTATTTTCATTTAATTTATTATTTTATTTTATTCATATTTTATTTATTTTATTTCATTTCATCTTCTTCTCTTCTTTTGATTTATTATTTTATTTTACTATTTTATTTATTTTATTTTATTCATATTTTATTTATTTTATTTCATATATTTCATTTCATTTTCTTCTTTTCTTCTGATTTACTATTTTATTTTACTATTTTATTTATTTTATTTTATTCATATTTTATTTATTTTATTTCACATATTTCATTTCATTTTCTTTTCTTTTGATTTACTATTTTACTTTATTTTACTATATTATTTATTTTATTTTACTTTATTTTATTTCATTTTCATTTAATTTACTATTTTATTTTATTCATATTTTATTTATTTTATTTCATTTCTTTTTCTTTTCTTTTGATTTACTATTTTATTTTACTATTTTATTTATTTTATTTTATTCATATTTTATTTATTTTATTTCATACATCATTTCTTTTTCTTATTTTCTTTTCTTTTGATTTACTATTATATTTTATTTTACTATTTTATTTATTTTATTTTATTCATATTTTATTTATTTTATTTCATATATTTCATTTCATTTTCTTCTTTTCTTTTGATTTACTATTTTACTTTATTTTACTATTTATTTTATTTATTTTATTTTATTTTATTTTATTTTATTTTATTTTATTTTATTTTATTTTATACATTTCATTTCATTTCATTTTCATTTACCCCACTTCTGCCTCAAAAACCCTTAACCCAACAAATCCCACTGGGCTTTTCCACCCCTGAACACTCTGGAATCCTGATCCACCCCTTTTTCAAGCAGTGCCCCGAGGCTGGCACTCACCTTGAGGGTGAGGAACCCCCCTGTCCCTGTCCCTGGCACCCACCTTGAGGGTGAGGAACCCCCCCTGCCCCTGGCACTTTGAGGGTGAGGAACCCCCCTGCCCCTGGCACTCACCTTGAGGATGAGGAACCCCCCCTGCCCCTGGCACTCACCTTGAGGATGAGGAACCCCCCCTGCCCCTGGCACTCACCTTGAGGATGAGGAACCCCCCCTGCCCCTGGCACTCACCTTGAGGATGAGGAACCCCCCCCTGCCCCTGGCACTCACCTTGAGGATGAGGAACCCCCCCTGCCCCTGGCACTCACCTTGAGGATGAGGAACCCCCCCTGCCCCTGGCACCTTCAGGGTGAGGAACCCCCCCTGCCCCTGGCACTTTGAGGGTGAGGAACCCCCCGTGCCCCTGGCACTTTGAGGGTGAGGAACCCCCCGTGCCCCTGGCACTTTGAGGGTATGGAACCCCCCCTGTCCCTGGCACTTTGAGGGTGAGGAACCCCCCTGTCCCTGTCCCTGGCACTTTGAGGGTGTGGAAGCCCCCCTGTCCCTGGCACTCACCTGGAGGGTGAGGAACCCCCCCTGCCCCTGGCACTTTGAGGGTGTGGAACCCCCCCTGCCCCTGGCACCTTCAGGGTGAGGAACCCCCCCTGCCCCTGGCACTTTGAGGGTGAGGACCCCCCCCTGTCCCTGGCACTTTGAGGGTGTGGAACCCCCCCTGCCCCTGGCACTTTGAGGGTGAGGAACCCCCCCTGCCCCTGGCACCTTCAGGGTGAGGAACCCCCCCTGTCCCTGGCACTTTGAGGGTGAGGAACCCCCCCTGTCCCTGGCACTTTGAGGGTGAGGAACCCCCCCTGCCCCTGGCACTTTGAGGGTGAGGAACCCCCCCTGTCCCTGGCACTTTGAGGGTGAGGAACCCCCCCTGCCCTGGCACTTTGAGGGTGAGGAACCCCCCCTGCCCCTGGCACTTTGAGGGTGAGGAACCCCCCCTGCCCCTGGCACTTTGAGGGTGAGGAACCCCCCCTGCCCCTGGCACTTTGAGGGTGTGGAAGCCCCCCTGGCACCCACCTTGAGGGTGTAGACGCCCATCCTGCCGGGCACCTTGTAGAAGATGCCCTCCTCTCCGCGGGAGTTGGTGTGCAGCATGGCATTCAGGCAGGCCAGGGGGGATGTGCCACTGCAAGAGACCCCCCTGAGTGTCCCCGTGGGACCCCCCCAGCCCCAGGCAGCCCCAGAGGGCACGGGAAGGGGGCCCAGGTCCGACCCCACAGCCCAGATCCGACCCCACAGTGGGCAGGGAACCCAAATCCTGCCCCACAGCCCCGATCCAACCCCACAGACCAGATCCAGCCCCACAGCCCAGATCCGACCCCACAGTGGGCAGGGAACCCAAATCCTGCCCCACAGCCCGGATCTGACCCCACAGCCCAGATCCGACCCCACAGACCAGATCCAGCCCCACAGCCCAGATCCGACCCCACAGGCCCAATTCAGCCCCACAGCCCAGACCCAACCCCACAGCCCAGACCCCACAGCCCCCCAGCCCCCAGGCAGCCCCACAGCCCCAGGCAGGGGGCCCAGATCCAACCCCACAGCCCAGATCTGACCCCACAGCCTGGATCTAAGCCTACAGCCCAGACCCCCCAGCCCCAGGCAGCCCCACAGCCCAGAACTGACCCCACAGCCTGGATCTGACCCCACAGCCCAGATCTGGCCCCACAGATCAGATCCGGCCCCACAGCCCCCAGGCGGCCCCACAGCCCAGATCCAGCCCCACAGTGGGCAGGGAGCCCAGATCTGACCCCACAGCCCCAAGCAGCCCTACAGGGCACAGGCAGGGAGCCCAGATCCAACCTCACAGCCCAGATCCAACCCCACAGGCCCCAGGCAGCCCTACAGACCAGATCCATCCCCACAGGCCAGACTGACCCCACAGGCCCCAGGCAGGAGCCCCAGTCCAGCCCCACAGCCCAGATCTGACGCCATAGCCCAGAACCGACCCCACAGCCCAGATCCAGCCCCCCAGCCCCAATCCAACCCCACAGCCTGGATCCAACCCCACAGCCTGGATCTGACCCCACAGCCTGGATCTGACCCCACAGCCCCACAGCCCAGATCTGACCCCATAGCCCAGAACCGACCCCACAGCCCTGATCCAGCCCCCCAGCCCCAGGCAGCCCCACAGCCCAGATCTGACCCCACAGTTCAGGGAGCCCAGATCCAGCCCCACAGCCCAGATCTGACCCCAAAGCCCAGACCCCACAGCCCAGATCTGACCCCACAGCCTGATGCAGCCCCTCATCCCCCAGGCAGGGAGCTCAGATTCTGCCCCACAGCCCAGATTTGACCCCACAGTTCAGGGAGCTGACCCCCCAGTTCTGACCCCATAGCCCAGAATCGACCCCACAGCCCAGACCCCACAGCCCCACAGCCCAGAACCGACCCCACAGCCCAGACCCCACAGCCCCACAGCCCAGATCTGACCCCACATTTCAGGGAGCCCAGATCTGACCCCATAGCCCAGATCCGACCCCACAGCCCAGATCTGACCCCATAGCCCAGACCCCACAGCCCCATAGCCCAGATCTGACCCCATAGCCCAGATCTGATCCCACAGCCCAGATCTGACCCCACAGCCCAGACCCCACAGCCCCACAGCCCAGATCTGACCCCACATTTCAGGGAGCCCAGATCTGACCCCATAGCCCAGATCCGACCCCACAGCCCAGATGTGACCCTACAGCCCAGACCCCACAGCCCCACAGCCCAGATGTGACCCCACAGCCCAGACCCCACAGCCCCACAGCCCAGATCCTGCCCCACAGCCCAGATCCGACCCCACAGCCCCGATCCAGCCCCCCAGCCCCGGCAGGAGCCCCGATCCCGCCCTGCTCCCCGGGAACGCCAGCTGAAGCAGGCACAATCAGCAATGGGGGAAGCAGAGCATGACACCGCAATCCTGGCCAAAAGCAAACCCAAACCCCCAGGGCCAGGCTCTGCAAGGTTCCTGACAAACCCCAAAGCAGCCCCAGCTCTGGGGGAGGCTCAGACAGCTTTGGGGTGAGCTGAGGATGGGCTCCAGAAGGATTCAAAGTTGTGCTGAGGGCTTTTTTCCCAAAAAAAGAACCCCAGTTCTGCTGGAATCCCAAACTGGACACAGCAACCTCCAAACTGGACAGAGTGACCCCAAATGGGCACAGAACCCCAAATGGGACTCAGGAATCCCAAACTGGACACAGGGATCTCCAAACTGGACACAGGGACCCCAGACTGGACACAGAACCTCAAACAGGACACAGGGACCCCAGACTGGACACAGGAATCCCAAACTGGACACAGGGATGCCAAACTGGACACAGGGATGCCAAACTGGACACAGGGACCCCAAAATGGACACAGGGACTCCAAACAGGACACAAGGACTCCAAACTCAACACAGGGACCCCAGACTGGATACAGGAACCACAAACTGGACACAGGGACTCCAGACTTGACACAGGAATCCCAAACTGGACAGAGGGACCCCAAAATGGACACAGGAACTCCCAAACTGGGCACAGGATCCCCAAAATGGACAGAGGGATCTCAAACTGGACACAGGGACCCCAAACTGGACAGAGGAACTCCAAACAGGACACAGGAACCCCAAACTGGTCACAGGAACCCCAAACTGGACACAGGAACATCCAAACTGGACACAGGGACCTCCAAACTGGACAGAGGAACCTCAAACTGGACAAAGAGACACAAAACTGGACACAGGGACCTCAAACTGGACACAGAACCCCAAAGTGGACACAGGAACCCAAACTGGACACATGGGCCCTAAACTGGACATAGGAATGTGAAACTGGACAGAGGAACCTCCAAACTGGACACAGGGACCCGAAACTGGACAGAGGAGCCCCAAATTCAGAACCCCACCAAACCAGCCCCAAAAGGACACAAAACCAATCCCGGCTGCTCCCCCAGGACTCAGATGAACCCAAAGCTGTTGGGGCCGTGCTGGACCTGCCTGAGTCTGAGGGAAAGAGCTCGGGGTGAGCTTGGCTCACAGCTGGGGCTGCCCTCAGCCCTGGCAGGCTCTGCTCAGCATCAGCCCCACAGGAGGCTGGGAAAAGGTGGAAAAGGTCCATCCTTGGAGGTGGAACGTGTTGGGATGGGATGGGATGGGATGGGATGGGATGGGATGGGATGGGATGGGATGGGATGAATGGGGAGGACTGCAGTCCTTGCTGGGTCTCTGCTGCCCCAGAATCCCCCAGCATTCCCTGATTCTGTTCTCCCACTCCCTGTGTTCTGCACCTGGGCTGCCTCCGGTTACCTGGAGGACAGCAGCTGCCCAAAACCTGCCCCAGGAACCACGTTCTGTTCAACGTCACAGAACCACAGAATTCACACAATCACCGGGTTGGAAGAGACCTCCAAGATCATCAAACCCAACCCATCCCCAACACCTCAACCCAACCCTGGCCCCCAGTGCCACATCCAGGCTTTGTTAAACACACCCAGGGATGGGGACTCCACCACCTCCCTGGGCAGAACATTCCAGAACTTTATCACCTTTCTGTAAAGAGCTTTTCCCTGCTATCCAGCCTGAATTTCCCCTGGTGCAGCTCAGGGCTGTGTCCTCTGGCTCTGTCAGTTCCTGGAGAAAGAGCCCAGCCCAGCTGAGCACAGCCCCCTTTCAGGGGGTGTAGAGGGTGGTGAGGGCACCCCTGAGTCTCCTTTTCTCCAGCCTGAGCACCCTCAGCTCCCTCAGTGCTTCCTCTCAGGGTTTGTGTTCCCAGCCCCTCTCCAGCACTTGGATTTTATTGCCCTTTCTCCTCAATTTGGATTTTATTGCCCTTTCTCCTGATTTTTTAAAATTTTATTGCCTTTTCTCCTGATTTTTTTAAAATTGCCCTTTCCCTTGGGTTTGTTTTTTTTTTTTTTTTTTTTTAATTTTATTGCCTTTTCTCCTGATTTTTTTTTATTTTATTGCCCTTTCTCCTGATTTTACCAGTGCAGGCCACCTCCTCCACTTCCTGGGAACACACCCATGGCAATTCCCACCGTTCCACCTCAAAGCAGCCCTTGGAGAAGCAGATGGTGCAGAAGATGAGTTCCTGCCAGCTCCAGCTCCATCAGCACCCCCTGCTCCTCCTCAATCCCTCCCAAATCCACCCACAGAGCCACCCTCAGCTCCAGCAGGGCCAGCGTGCCAGCCCTGGGAGAGGTCCCAAACTGGGATCCATCCCTCAGGAGAGAGCCCCTGGAGCTCAGCAGGACCTGGCCAAGGTCTGGAGCTGCTGAAAAGCCTCTGGAGCTCAGCAGGACCAGAGCAAGGTCCGGAGCTGCTGAAGAGACCCTGGAGCTCAGCAGGACCTGACCAAGGTCTGGAGCTGCTGGAGAACCTCTGGAGCTCAGCAGGACCAGAGCAAAGTCTGCAGCTGCTGAAGAACCCCTGGAGCTCAGCAGGACCAGCCCATGACCTGGGACTGCCAGAGTCCCTGGAGCTCAGCAGGACCTGGCCAAGATCTGGAGCTGCCAAAGAGTCTCTGGAGCTCAGCAGGACCTGGCCAAGCTCTGGAGCTGCTGAAGAACCCCTGGAGCTCAGCAGGACTTGGCCAAGGTCTGGAGCTGCTGAAGAGTCTCGAGCTCAGCAGGACCTGGCCATGGTCTGGAGCTGCTGAAGAGCCTCCGGAGCTCGGCAGGACCAGAGCAAGGTCTGTAGCTGCTGAAGAACCCCTGGAGCTGCTGGAGAACCTCTGGAGCTCAGCAGGACCTGACCAAGATCTGGAGCTGCTGGAGAACCTCTGGAGCTCAGCAGGACCTGGACAAGATCTAGAGCTGCTGAAGAACCCCTGGAGCTGCTGAAGAGACCCTGGAGCTCAGCAGGACCTGGCCAAGGTCTGGGACTGTCAAAGAGCCCCTGGAGCTCAGCAGGACCTGACCAAGGTCTGGAGCTGCCAAAGAGTCTCTGGAGCTCAGCAGGACCTGACACGGTCTGGAGCTGCCAAAGAACCTCTGGAGCTCAGCAGGACCTGGCCAAGATCTGGAGCTGCTGAAGAACCCCTGGAGCTCAGCAGGACCTGGACAAGCTCTGGAGCTGCTGAAGAACCCCTGGAGCTCAGCAGGACCTGGCCAAGGTCTGGAGCTGCTGAAGAACCCCTGGAGCTCAGCAGGACCTGGCCAAGGTCCGGAGCAGCTGAAGAACCTCTGGAGCTGCTAAAGAGCCTCTGGAGTTCAGCAGGACCTGGACAAGGTCTGGAGCTGCTGAAAAACCCTTGGAACTCAGCAGGACCAGAGCAAGGTCTGGAGCTGCTGAAGAACCCCTGGAGCTCAGCAGGACCTGGCCAAGGTCTAGAACTGCTCTAGAGCCTCTGGAGCTGCTGAAGAGCCTCTGGAGCTCAGCAGGACCTGGCCAAGGTCTGGAGCTGCTGGAGAACCTCTGGAGCTCAGCAGGACCTGACCAAGGTCTTGAACTACTCTGCTCCCCCAAGGCCCTCACAGGAAACTCCCTCAAGTCCCTCAGTTATTTCCAAAGCTCCTGCCCTGGAATGTTCTCCAGCTTGGGGTTATGGTGATGGATCAGTGGTTTTTTGGGGTCATGGTGATGGATCAGTGATGTTCTGGGATCACGGTGATGGATCAGTGATGTTCTGGGATCACAGAATTCCCACAAAAATTCCCAAAAACTTCTAACAGAATTCCCACAAATATTCCACAAAAATTCCCACAAAATTCTCAGAATTCCCACAAATATTCCACAAAAATTCTCACAAAAATCCCCAAATAATTCCCACAGAATTCTCACAGAATTCTGTGATCCATGGTGATGGATCAGTGGTTTTTTTGGGGTCATGGTGATGGATCAGTGTTTTTTTGGGGTTATGGTGATGGATCAGTGGTTTTTTTGGGGTCATGGTGATGGATCAGTGATGTTCTGGGATTGTGGTGATGGATCAGTGATGTTCTGGGATCATGGTGATGGATCAGTGTTTTTTTGGGGTCATGGTGATGGATCAGTGATGTTCTGGGGTCATGGTGATGGATAGTGGTTTTTTTGGGGTTATGGTGATAGATCAGTGGTTTTTTGGGGTCATGGGGATGGCTCAGTGATGTTCTGGGATCATGGTGATGGATCAGTGATGTTTTGGGGTCACGGTGATGGATCAGTGATGTTCTGGGATCACAGTGATGGATCAGTGTTTTTTTGGGGTCATGGTGATGGATCAGTGATGTTCTGGGATCATGGTGATGGATCAGTGATGTTTTGGGGTCACGGTGATGGATCAGTGATGTTTTGGGATCATGGTGATGGATCAGTGATGTTCTGGGGTCATGGTGATGGATAGTGGTTTTTTGGGGTTATGGTGACGGCTCAGTCATGTTCTTGGATCACAGTGATGGATCAGTGATGTTTTGGGATCACAGTGATGGATCAGTGATGTTTTGGGATCATGGTGATGGATCAGCGATGTTCTGGGGTCATCGTGATGGATAGTGGGTTTTTGGGGTCATGGTGATGGATCAGTGATGTTCTGGGATCACGGTGATGGATCAGTGATGTTTTGGGGTCATGGTGATGGATCAGTGATGTTCTGGGATCACGGTGATGGATCAGCCTGGGCTCTGAGCTCAGCTCTGGCTCTTGGCTGGAGGTACAGGAGCTCAGCTCTCTCAGTCAGAGGCAGGAATGGCACCAGGGCTGGGATTAGGGTTGGGCTGGAGGTGTCCCAGGGGTGGGATGAGATGGGCTTCGAGGTCCCTTCCCACCAAACCATTCCACGACTCCAGATGCCAGGAACCAACAGCAGGAAGAGATTTCCCTGGACCTGCCTGGTCTGGTTCCACCCCAAATCTCACCCGCGTACTGGGAAGGGACCCCAGGCATCACCAGGACATTGGCATTTGTCCTGCCCAGCACCACGAGCCCTCCCCACGGGCTCAGCCACCCCAGGGGATGGAGCTGCCTGCCCAGGGCACTGCCCTGCCCACAGGAGCATTCCCCTGATCAAACCTGGACCAGTTCCTGACAGACTGCACCTGACAGGGACATCCTCCCCCTCCACCACATAACTGGTGCCTCATCCAACGCTCCCAAAAGTGGTTTTTGGCCAAACCCTGGGCAGAGGATTGCTGCTGCAGTCCATGATGGCAAAGATACTGCTCTGGGGGATGGCTATCCCACAGATCTGGGATATTCAGCACCCGCAGCTGCTTTTCCATGCAAATACTGCTCAGGGTTGGGCTTTTCAGGGCTGTGCACACACAGCCTGTGCTACCCCAGCTTTATTCCAGGTGGGAATTCCCTGCTTTGCTCAGGGTTGGGCTTTTCAGGGCTGTGCGCACACAGCCTGAGCTACCCCAGCTTTATTCCAGGTGGGAATTCCCTGCTGGTGGACAGCAGACCCCAGTTTTTGGGGTAAGGAGTGGGATGATGACCTTTAACCACTCCCCAGAGGCAGGGACACCGACAGGGGATCAGGGGAAAATGCAGCTAACCCTGCTGCTCTCACTGCTCCCATCGCAGCCCCGATGGGACTGGGACAGGCTGGAGGCGCGGGGCAGTCCTGGGCTCTGTGCACCCAAAGCAGCTGGGCTGGAAGCACCACATTCCCACAGAATACTCACAGAATTCCCACCAAATTCCTTACAAAAAAAAAAAAAAAAAAACCTACAAAAATTCTCACAGAATTCCCACCAAATTGTCACAAAAATTCCCACAAAAATTCCTACAAAATTCCCACAAAAAATCACAAAAAATTCTCACAGAATTCCCACAAAAATTTTCACAAAAATCCCCACAAAAACTCCTATAAAATTCCCACAGAATTCTCACAGAATTCCCACAAATATTCCACAAAAATTCTCACAAAAAATCCCAAATAATTCCCACAGAATTTTCACAGAATTCTCAAAGAAATTCCCACAGAATTCCCACAAAAATTCCTACAAAATTCCCACAAATATTCCTACAAAATCCCCACCAAATTCCCACAGAATTCCCACCAAATTGTCACAAAAATTCCCATAAAAACTCCTATAAAATTCCCACAGAATTCTCACAGAAATTCCCACAAAAATTCCCACCAAATTCCCACAGAATTCCCACCAAATTGTCACAAAAATTCCTACAAAAATTCCTACAAAATTCCCACAGAATTCCCACAAAATTCCCAAAAAATGATCACAGAATTCCCACACATATTCCACAAAAATTCCCACAGAATTCCCACCCATATTCCACAAAAATTCTCACAAAAATTCCCAAAAAATTCCCACAGAATTCTCATGAATTCTCACAGAAATTCCCACAGAATTCCCACAAATATTCCTACAAAATTCCCACCAAATTCCCACAGAATTCCCACCGAATTGTCACAAAAATTCCCACAAAAATTCCCAAAAAATTCCCACAGAATTCTCACAGAAATTCCCACAGAATTCCCACAAAAATTCCCATAAAAATTCCCACAAATATTCCACAAAAAGTGCCAAATAATTCCCACAGAATTCTCATAGAATTCCTCACCAAATTCCCACCAAAATTCCCATCAAATTCCCACAGAATTCCCACGCATATTCCACAAAAATTCCCACAAAAATTCCTAGAGAATTCTCACAGAATCCTTACAGAAATTCCCACAAAATTCCCACCATATTCCCACAGAATTCCCACCAAATTTTCACCAAAAAATCCCACAAAAATTCCTACAAAATTACCACAGAATTCTTACAGAATTCCCACAAAAATCCCCACAAAATTCCCCCAGAATCCTCACAAGCTTCCCAGTGAATTCCCAGCGAATTCCCAGCTGCCAGAGCTCAGGGCCCCTGGCCAGCCGTGCCCTGGGGTGTCCCTGCCTTTCCCATCACACCCTGAAGCTTCCAGACTTTTCCTTCTCCAGGAGCTCAGCCCAGCCCCAGCCCAGCATCTCCAGTGGGAGAAGGGGGAAATTCCCAATTTCTTGGCTCTTGGAAGTTTCAGGCCACTGCAGTTCCCCACAGCTGAGGTGTGCTGCTCCTTCCCAGGGCACTGAGAAAATCCAGGGAGGGACAAACCCACCCCTCCCTGGGCAAAACCCAGCGGGGCTGGGCTGGGATCAGCCAGGGCTTTAAGCTGGAACCAAAAAATGGCTCAGCCTGGAGAGGAGAAGGAGCCAGGCAGAGCTCAGAGCCTGAAGGGGCTCCAGGAGAGCTGCAGAGGGACTGGGGACAAGGCCTGCAGGGACAGGAGCCAGGGAATGGCTGCCACTGCCAGAGGGCAGGGCTGGGTGGGATCTTGGCAATTGGGAATTGTGCCCTGGCAGGGTGGGCAGGCCCTGGCACAGGGTGCCCACCCTGGATCCCTGGCAGTGCCCAAGGCCAGGCTGGACAGGGTTTGGATGAAGCTGCTGCTGCCTGCCACAGAAAGTGGTGGATTAGTAAAGAATTCCCTCTAATCCAGCTAAAAATAACCAATTTTAGAGGTTTCTGGAATATACAAAGCTGTGATTTCCACGTAAATTGGTTGGGTTTTTTTTCTTTTTTTTTAATATTTTTCCTGATCAAGGGGTTTTGGCACCTTACAAATATTCATTCTATTCTGAAAATTACCATTCCCCACAGCCACACTTTCCCCAGTGAGCTGGCTAACTGCTCCCAAGGGATGTCCAGCAGGTGACAGTCCCTGTGCTGGCAGCACAGGCACATTCCTTATTTCCTGTGGCTGCTGGAAGGGCTAAACCCGAGTTTGGAGGTGTTTGCAGGGAAGAGGCAGCTCTGAGGCCAACCCAAGGCACAAGGAATTGTTGTTCTGAGCTCTGCCCTGCTGAGGATGTCCCTGAACTACCCAACACCTCATCCTGACCCACATAAACTGTGGTTTCCCTCCCAGAATTCCCAAACTGCAGGACATTTTAAACTCCACATTACATTCAAATTCAATTCAAAGCTTCTTTCACACTGAGCAGGGAAAAGGGGTTGGAGTGGAAAATGAAGGTTATGGTGAGGAGTCTGCTCCCAGAGCTGCTGGGGAAGGGCAGGAAGGAGCTGCAGGATCCCTGCCCACCGTGGAATCCCTCTGGAGCATCCCTTCCCCTTCCCCTCTGGAGCATCTCTTCCCCTCTGGAGCATCCCTTCCTGCACTGCAATCCCTCTGGAGCATCTCTTCTTCCACTGCAATCCATCTGGAGCATCCTTTCCTTTCTGGACCATCCCTTCCCCTCTGGATCATCCTTTCCCCTCTGGAGAATCCCTTCCTGCACTGCAATCCCCCTGGAGCATTCCTTCCCATCCCTTCCCCCCTGGATCATCCCTTTTCTCACTGCAATCCCTCTGGAGCATCCCTTCCCCTCTGGAGCATCCTTTCCTGCACTGCAATCCCTCTGGAGCATCCCTTCCCCCCTGTGGAATCCATCTGGAGCATCCCTTCCCCACTGCAATCTCTCTGGAGCATCCCTTCTCCTCTGGAGCATCCCTTCCCCACTGCAATCTCTCTGGAGCATCCCTTCTCCTCTGGAGCATCCCTTCCCCACGGGAGCATCCCTTCTTCCACTCCAATCCCTCTGGAATCCCTCTGGAATCCCTTCCTGCACTGCAATCCCTCTGGAGCATCCCCTGCCTTCTGGATCATCCTTTCCCTTCTGGAGCATCTCTTCCCCACTGTGGAATCCATCTGGATCATCCTTTCCCTTCTGGATCATCCCTTCCCCACTGTGGAATCCATCTGGATCATCCCTTCCCCTCTGGATCACCCTTTTCCCACTGCAATCCCTCTGGAATCCCTTCCTGCACTGCAATCCCTCTGGAGCATTCCTTCCCATCCCTTCCCCCCTGGATCATCCCTTTTCTCACTGCAACCCCCCTGGAGCATCCCTTCCCCTCTGGAGCATCCTTTCCTGCACTGCAATCCCTCTGGAGCGTCCCTTCCCCCCTGTGGAATCCATCTGGAGCATCCCTTCCCCAAGGAAGCATCCCTTCCCCACTGCAATCTCTGGAGCATCCCTTCTCCTCTGGAGCATCCCTTCTTCCACTCCAATCCCTCTGAAATCCCTCTGGAGCATCCCTTCTTCCACTCCAATCCCTTTGGAGCATCCCTTCCTGCACTGCAATCCCTCTGGAGCATCTCTTCACCACTGTGGAATCCATCTGGAGCATCCCTTCCCCTCCGGATCATCCTTTCCAGTCTGGAGCATCCTTTCCTGCACTGCAATCCCCCTGGAGCATTCCTTCCCATCCCTTTCCCCCTGGATCATCCCTTTTCCCACTGCAATCCCCCTGCAATCCCTCTGGAATCCCCCTGCAATCCCTCTTCCCACCACTCCTGCTCCAAGGCCTCAGGGGGCCTGGGTGACTTCTCCAATTCTCAAACCAAAGTGGGACCAAACCCTTCCCTCCTGGACTCCCTCGGGATGGATTTGGACTTGCCAGCCATCTCCCAGCTCATGCCACAGGGATTTCCCTCTCCCAGGGTGGTTTTGTTCCATTTTCCCTGCCCAGCAGCTCCAGCAGTGATTCCCCCAGCAGGGCTCCTGGCATCCCAGGGCACTGGGAGCTGTGGGCAGGGAAAAGCCCCTGGGAATGTCCTGGCTTGTCCCCAGTGAGGCCACTCAGCCCCAGGGAAGGTTCACCAGTGCCAAGGGTGATGCCTCAGGTTTGGCTTTTCTATTTTTCACATCCTGTGCTGCTTTGGTGTGTGGGTTTAGATTCATATTCTGGGATGGTGAGCTCTCTGCACAGAGCAGGCAGACAAAACAATTCCTGCTCCAGCTGGGCACCAAGGATCCCAAAATGATCCAAATCTCAGCCCAGGAGCACAAACAGGAGAGAGAAAAACAAGCAGGATGGGAGTGCGTGGGCTAAAGCTGGAATGGGACAATGAACTGCAAGGTGCAAATGGAGCAGAACTGATCCAAGGGAGAGACCCCGTGCCCAGTTGTGCATTTTGGGACCATTTGGGTTCATCTTGGGTTCATTTGGGACCATTTGGGTTCATCTTGGGCTCATTTTGGGACTAGTTGGGTTCATCTTGCGTCCATTTTGGGACCATTTGGGTTCATCTTGGGTTCATTTTGGGACCATTTGGGTTCATCTTGGGCTCATTTGGGACCATTTGGGTTCATCTTGGGCTCATTTGGGTTCATCTTGGGTTCATTTTGGGACCATTTGGGTTCCTCTTGGGTGCAGCCCTGGCTGGGCTCTGGTGCTGCCCAAGGTGGATCCATGGAGATCCTTTGAATAAATCCCTGCTTTATTCCTTAGCTCTGCCCAGCCTCTGCTCCAGGTCACCCTTCCCGAGTCATCAAGGAGAGCTCCAGACAAAGCCATCCCCGGGAACCATTTCCCACCTCACCGCCTGGATCCAGCTGCCACAGGCACTCGGGGGAGGAATTCCCACTTTTTTCCTTTGGAGCCTCCCCTGTTCCCCTCTCCTGTGAGCCAGGAGCTCTTTGCTGAGGGTGCAGCCACCCCCGGTGCCAGGGCTGGCAGTGCCAGGGCAGGGTTAGGGACGCAGCTCCTGTGCCAGGTTACATTCCCCAACATGCAGCACCCCCAAAGCAGCACGAAGCCCACATGCAAAGCCAGCCCCACGCAGGCAGCAGGGACAGGGACAGGGACACAGCCAGCGAGGAGCTGCCAAGCCCCGGGGTTCCCAGCTGGAGGCACAGGGTTACTCCGGGCTTACTCCCAGGAGTAGGGCAGGAGCAGGCTCTGGGTTAGGGAATGGCAGGCTTAGGAGAGGAGCTGGACACGAGCAGTGCTGGGTCTGGTCTTACCTTCTGCAGGTGGAGTGCAGCCCAAAAAAAGGAGAGAAACACCCCTTTAACAACTTCAGCAAAACAACGGAGTCATCAATGCACGCACACCCCCTCCCCCTTCCACCAGAACCACACCCCAGGGCTGGGGGACCCCAGGAGACACGGGATCAGGGACAGGGACACCCGCCAGGCACCCCCAGAACTGCTCCAGTGTGGAACACCCACTGCCACCTTCACCTGGGAATGAACCCCATGGAGGCCAGCGGGGCCCTGGGGATGCGCCCCGTGTGGGAACAGCGTGGAGCAGGAACTTCCTCACTCCTCCTCCCCCCCTGCACTGCTCCCAGCTCAGCAGGGCACCCCAAACTCCCAGTTCCATGGAGCAGGAGCTCCCCAGGAATGGAAACCAGTGCCCATCTGGAGTGTTCCCCCCACCTCAGGGCACCCCAGTGCCTCACTCTGCACCAGGAGCACCCCAAGGGGGATCTTCACCTGCACACCAGGATTTTGGGGTTCCTGGAGCTGCTGGGGTGCCACAGCAGCACCCCAAGGGGGATCTCTGCCTGCACACCAGGATTTTGGGGTTCCTGGAATGTCCCCTGAGCACCTCAGTGCCTCACTCTGCACCAGCAGCACCCCAAGGGGGATCCCTGCTGGCACACCAGGACTTTGGGGATCCTGGAGCATCCCCAGGACACCTCAGTGCCTCACTCTGCACCAGCAGCACCCCAAAGGGGATCTTCACGTGCACACCAGGATTTTGGGGTTCCTGGAGTGCCCCCAGGACACCTCAGGGCCTCACTCTGCACCAGCAGCACCCCAAAGGGGGTTCTGGCTGGCACACCAGGATTTTGGGGTTTCTGGAGCTGCTGGGGTGCCACAGCAGCACCCCAAAGATCTCTGCCTGCACACCAGGATTTTGGGGTTCCTTGAGTGCTCTCAGGGCACCCCAGTGCCTCACTCTGCACCAGCAGCACCCCAAAGGGGATCTCTGCCTGCACACCAGGATTTTGGGGTTCCTGGAGTGCCCCCAGGACACCTCAGTGCTTCATTCTGCACCAGCAGCACCCTGAGGGGCATCTTCACCTGCACACCAGGATTTGGGGGTTCCTGGAGCACCCCCAGGACACCTCAGTGCCTCACTCTGCACCAGCAGCACCCCAAAGGGGATCTCTGCCTGCACACCAGGATTTTGGGGTTCCTGGAGTGCCCCCAGGACACCCCAGTGCCTCACTCTGCACCAGCAGCACCCCGAGGGGGATCTTCACCTGCACACCAGGATTTTGGGGTTCCTGGAGTGCCCCCAGAGCAGGAATGGGTGCAGGATCCCAGGGAGATGCACTTCAGGAGCACTGAGAGCCCTGCAGAGAGCTGAGGATGGGGATCAGTCTGGAGAACACCACAAAGCCCTCAGAACACACTGAACTTGACTAATTAGCAGCTCTAATTAAAGGTCTGTCACCGGGACCAGATGTGAGCTGCAGGAACATCAGGGATGGGGACATGAGGAGCCCTGGCTGGGAACAAAATCCCTTTGCAGCCTTTTTATCTGCGGGTCCCAGGAGCTCTGCTCATCCCAGGGAATGGGAACCAGCAGCTCCTGATCCCAGGGCAGGAATAAAAGAGAAGCTGCTCCCTCTGAGGCTTTTGGGGCTGGAGTTAAAATGTAGGTGGTTTTGGGATCCTCTCTGTATTTGTGCTACAGAACCACAGCTGGTACTGAAGAGAAACCCCAAACTGAGGGAATTTTTGGGGCCTCAGCTCAGTTTCTTTCCAGGAGGGAGAGCCAAGCTCTGAGTTCTCACTCCTTGTAAGAGTCAAAATTTCTCTGCAATTTTATCTTGGGGAAACAGCAAAAACTGCTACAACCAGCCTGGGCTGGGGTGAGAGAAGGGGAATATTCTGTCAGTTATGGATTTCACACCTTTGGAAGAGGGACAAGCACAGAGTCACCTGATGGGTTTCACCTACACACAATAATTGTATTTCATCCTCCCTGCCAGCGGGAGCAACCCAACCTTCCTGTGGCAATGCTCCTGCTGAATTATTCCATTTCAAACCAACATTCTGCCCTGCGTTTATTAATTATGGCACTGAGTGGTTCAGAACTCATCCTTTGTCCCCAGTCCCTCCCAGCTCTCCTGGAGCCCCTTCAGGCCCTGCCAGGGGCTCTGAGCTCTGCCTGGATCCTTCTCCTCTCCAGGTGAGCACTCCCAGCTCTCCCAGGTGCTCCTCTGGGCTCTCTCCAGAGCTCCAGGAGCTCCAGAAAAAGCCAAACCCCAGTGGGAGCTGCAAGGACTCCCTGGATCCTTCTCCTGTCCAGGTGAGAACCCCCAGCTCTCTCCAGGAGCTCCAGGAAAAGCCAAACCCCAGTGGGAGCTGCAAGGACTCCCTGGATCCTTCTCCTGTCCAGGTGAGAACCCCCAGCTCTCTCCAGGAGCTCCAGAGAAAACCAAACCCCAGTGGGAGCTGCACCCTGGACCCTTCTCCTCTCCAAGTGAGCACTCCCAGCTCTGCCAGCCTGGCTCAGGGGCTCCTCTGGGCTCTCTCCAGAGCTCCAGGAGCTCCAGAAAAAGCCAAACCCCAGTGGGAGCTGCACCCTGGATCCTTCTCCTCTCCAGGCGAGCCCTCCAAGCTCTGCCAGCCTGGCTCAGGGGCTCCTCTGGGCTCTCTGCAGAGCTCCAGAGAAAGCCAAACCCCAGTGGGAGCTGCAGGGACTCCCTGGATCCTTCCCCTCTCCAGGTGAGCACCCCCAGCTCTGCCAGGTGCTCCAGAGAAAGCCAAACCCCAGTGGGAGCTGCAGGAACTCCCTGGATCCTTCTCCTCTCCAGGTGAGCACCCCCAGCTCTGCCAGGTGCTCCAGAGAAAGCCAAACCCCAGTGGGAGCTGCGGGGACTCCCTGGATCCCTCCCTGCTGCAGCCCCAACCCCAAGGACCTCAGAGATCCTGAACCATCCACCCCACAAGGAAAATGCTCCCAAGAAATGCCCCTTTCCCCTGGTGACATGCAGTGAAAGAGGCACAGAAGCCGGCTGAGAGCAGGAAATCCTGCACAGCAAAACCCCAGGAGGGTTTCCATGGCATTTCAGCACACCCACATTCCAAACACCTCACTCAGGGGGAGCTGAGGCTGGAGATTCCTCAGGGAGGAATGTCCCTGTCCCACCCCAGACACTCAGTGTGAGCAGTATCCAACCCCTGGGACAAGATCTCAGCGTGTGCCAGTGGAGGATTTGTAGAAAATGTTTTAAAACTTGACAGCAGGTTTATATAGTGTGTCTTTGTAAGTAAATTTTGAGAATAAAAGTTGATTTAGAAATGCTACGGAATAGGAAGATATTGGATAGGATACAGGATAGATATGAGAGAGAAATGGAAACAGAAATAAGGTTTAAAGGATGGTTTTGTAACAAAGAAACGCTTAGAGGGTATTGTAATTAAGAAATAATTCTGATTGTCATGGTGTGAATTAGAACATCTGCATTGTCTCACCCTTCACATGAGACTGAAAATAAAATTTTCCCCTCAAAAAAAAGTGGTTCAAGGGTCTGTTTTGGTTTCTGGCAGAAATTCCCTGGATATTTGAAGTGAGGTAGCCAGATCACCCTGTCTGCTCTCATTTCAGAGCTGGAATCAGAGCTCGGATTGTTTTATTTCCCTGTTTAACCATGATTTGGGCAAAAGCAGCTCCTGTGTTTGGCCAGGGGCTCCCAGGATGGTGCTCTACATAAAATCCAACAGAAAAATGGAATTTAATTGGCTGTTGAGAGGAAAAGCCAGCAGAGATACCTTCCAAGAAAAGCTCATTTCCATTAGATGCTCTCACCCTGATCTGAACACAGCCAGGGAGACCAAGGAAACCCAACAACAAATTGGAATTGTTGATTTTAGAAGTGGCTCCTCGTCAGACACGAGTGATCCCCTGCTGTCCTGTCCCTCCCCTGGCAGTGCCCAGACCCCCCAGGGCACAGATCTGGGATGTGGGGCAGGTCCTGGAGCCCACCCAAGGGTGCTTTCCCATGGATTCCACGGAAAGGATTCCACGGGAAGGATGCAAGCACCAGCCTGCAGGCTCTCCAGGGAGCAGGGCAGCCTGTCCCAGCAGGCAAACTGGGAAAAGGGAGGGACAGATCACACAGAAAAAGGGAATTCAGGATGTCTGAGGAATGCAGACTCCACTCCTCCAAGTCCTGGGCTCACCTGTTACAAAATCCCAGGGAAAAATCCTAATTACAGCGGAGGTCAGCCAGGATCCCCCTGGGCTCTGCACTGCTACAAAACAATCCCAGAAGAGCCCTGCTCTTGTCCCAAAACCCCCAAATTGTCCTGCACACGGCAGAGACCCCCCCCAATCCCTGATCTCCTTCCACATCCCGCTGCCATTCCAAACCCTCCACCCCACTGGTGCTTCCAGGCCCTCTGAGCTCTCCCCCAGCAGCTCCTGCCCAGGGATTTTTGTAAAAAGGAAATGTTTTTAATTAAAGAGCTGGCTTTGGATTGTGATGCTGCGAATCAGAACACCTGTACTGCCTCACCCTCCACAGGAGACTGAAAATAAAATAAAAGCTTTTCAAACACCTCTCAGCTGCCCCATCTGTGAGTCAGGAAAACACTTCAGGAGACATCCCAGGGCCCAGGGAATGGCTCCCAGTGCCAGGTGGAACTGGGAATTAGGAACTGTGCCCGGCTCATTTTACAGCTCTTTGCAAACCGTTAGAAATTAAGATTTTTTTTTTTTTTAATGAGTTTGAACAGAATGATTGAATCAGTGATGGGCTGTGCCTGACCAGGAGCACAACCCAGCACAAATCCTGGCCCTGGCTGCAATTTGATTCCTTCAACTGTGACAATCCTGCAGCTCTTAACCTATAGAAAGCTTTGTTACACCAAGTAATGTATAGCTAAATGGATACAGAAATAGATATTTCTGTATTTTAAATATATATTTTAAATATAACTTATATTTATTTATATAAATAAATAAATATATATTTGTATTTATAATTTTATATAAATATATTTTTATATTTTGAATATATATAGTAAACATATTTATATATATTTATATAAATAAGTTATAATTTATAGATATAATTTATAATGTTTCTATTTATAGAAATAAGTATTATTTGTATTTATAAATATAATTTATTTTTATAGATATAATTCATACTTATAGATATAATTTATTTTATATTTATAGATATACTTTATAGTTCTATAAATAATTTGTAGTTATATAGTTTTATATGAGTATATATTAATATATATTTATATATAGTTGTACATAAAAATATATTGATAAATTCTATATTTATAAAATATTTCTATTATTTTATTTCTATAATTATAAAATTATTAAAATTTATATTTGTAGAATGAACACAATACATATTTCTAGAATTTATATATTTTTTCTATCTCAAATATGTATTTGATATATTAAATCAAAGTAATATTGAAAAGCAGAGGTCCCTGCCCTGCATGCCAGTGTGGCCAGAAAGCCACTCCAGAGCTGAGCTCAGCCCAGAGCAGCTCTAAAAGGAGGGGGCTGAGGGGATGAAAGGCACAGCTGCACTTCTGGGCTGCTTTTCGTGGCTGTTTGTCCAAAATCTGCCCTGAGCTGGCACAGACTGGATCTCCTGGGTGCCACCTGGGCTCCTGCCCGGGGCTCTGCCCCAAAACCACGGGATTTTAGTAAAAAATGTTCATCAGGGACAGGGCTGGGTGTTGGCTGCCCTTGGGCTCTGCCCCAGGCTGACCATGAGCTCCAGTCCAACCAGTCCATCTCCAGGCTGACCAGTGCCCCTCCAGTCTGACCAGTGCCCCTCCAGTCTGACCAGTGAGCTCCAGTCTGACCAGTCCATCTCCAGGCTGACCAGTGTCCCTCTTGTCTGACCAGTCCATCTCCAGGCTGACCAGTGTCCTCCAGTCTGACCATGAGCTCCAGCCTGACCAGTCCATCTCCAGTCTGACCAGTGTCCTCCAGTCTGACCAGTCCATCTCCAGGCTGACTAGTGTCCCTCCAATCTGACCATGAGCTCCAGGCTGACCAGTCCATCTCCAGGCTGACCAGTGCCCCTCCAGTGTGACCAGTGTCCCTCCAGTGTGACCAGTGCCCCTCCAGAGTCTGACCAGTGCCCCTCCAGAGTCTGACCAGTGCCCCTCCAGTCTGACCAGTCCATCTCCAGGCTGACCAGTGCCCCTCCAGGCTGACCAGTGAGCTCCAGTCTGACCAGTCCATCTCCAGGCTGACCAGTCCATCTCCAGGCTGACCAGTGCCCCTCCAGTTTGACGAGTGCCCTTCCAGTCTGACCAGTCCATCTCCAGGCTGACCAGTCCATCTCCAGTCTGACCAGTCCATCTCCAGGCTGACCAGTGCCCCTCCAGGCTGACCAGTCCATCTCCAGTCTGACCAGTGAGCTCCAGTCTGACCAGTGCCCCTCCACGCTGACCAGTCCATCTCCAGGCTGACCAGTCCATCTCCAGTCTGACCAGTCCATCTCCAGTCTGACCAGTGAGCTCCAGTCTGACCAGTCCATCTCCAGGCTGACCAGGGCCCCTCCAGGCTGACCAGTCCATCTCCAGTCTGACCAGTCCATCTCCAGTCTGACCAGTGCCCTCGGGCTGACTGTGCTACAGTTGGTGAATTTGGACTAACACTACTCAGTTTAACAATGTTTAGTCTAACAATGTTTAGTTTAACACTACCTAGTTTAGTTTAACACTACTTAGTTTAACACTATTTAGTTTAACACTAATTAGTTTAACAATGTTTAGTTTAACACCATCTAGTTTAACACTATCTAGTCTAACACTATTTAGTTTAACACTATTTAGTTTAGTTTAACACTATTTAGTTCAGTTTAACACTATTTAGTTTAGTTTAACACTATATCTAGTTTAGTTTAACCCTATCAAGTTCAACACCATCTAGTTTAACCCCATCTAGTTTAACCCTATCTAGTTTAACACCACCTAGTTTAACACCACCTAGTTTAACACCACCTAGTCTAACACCACCTAGTCTAACACCACCTAGTCTAACACCACCTAGTCTAACACCACCTAGTCTAACACCATTTAGTTGAGTTTAACACTATCTAGCACAGAACTGCAGCTGTCCCCGCAGCCTGGCTGTCCCTCCCTCCCTTTGCTCCCTCCCCAGGAGCTGACTGAGCTCCCTGGGATGGATAAATCCCACATTTCCCAGAGCTGCCAGCCCTCAGCTCCAGTGGGACAGCACAGCTCCTGCAGGTGGCCCCTGACCTTTCCCTGCAAAGCAGAAGCGTTGCTGCATCCAGCTGGCAAACAGGAGGGCAAAACACAATTAAAATAAATTTAGGATGGCTGCTTAATTCCAAAATAGAGAAGCAGGCCCAGCCCATCCTCTTTATGCCCCTCTCTTTCTCCTTGCTCTCAGAAAACTGAAGAAATACTTTGCACTTCCCGTGGATTGTTGCTCCTCACTGACCCCTGGGAGAGCTGATTCCCAGCAGCATCCCAGGACTCTGGAATCCAGCTGAGCAGCTCAGCAGCTGCTCCATGCCCAGAGCAGATGGGTTTCATGGAGCTGGCTCTGCTCCAGCATCCCTCCAGGCTGCTCAGGGGGCCAGGAATGTCCCTAAGGAACAATCACCCCACCCTGCAGGTAACACAGGGCAGAACAGCACCAGAAATCCAATTTTCCATATGAGAATCTTTAACTCAGGCTGCTCTGACACTCCTCGGGTAACTCTTAGGTAAAACTGAGCATTCATTTATCTTTTAAAGCAGAAAATTAATATTTGTTACATTTCCTTCAGCCCCTGACCAGGGCTGGGATATCCTATAAAGGAGCTGCAGCCAAGTCCTTTGTTTTATCCTTTTATTCTCTAAAGCAGCTGCAGCCAAGTCCTTTTTCTTTATTTCCTATAAAGGAGCTGCAGCCAAGCCCTGCACACCTGGGAATCAGGGATGACCTTACCCAGCTCAGCGGGGAAAAGCCCTTGGGAGCTGTCTGCAAACAGGACCCAGACTCCAAACCTGAAATATTCCAGCCCCAAAACTCCTCAGGAGCTGGGGGTTAATGGCAAACTGCACCAAGCTGGAAGCAGAGCATCACAGGGTTTTCCTGCTTCACTCAACTCACCTGATTTCCTTAAGTCCTTCTTTCTGGATCACTTGAAGGATCTCTTTATGGCTCATGGGTGTGTTGGGATACTTCTCCAGGACCTGGCAAGAAAGAGCAGATTGAGAGGAAGTTATTCCTTTGCATTCTGAATTTCATTCAGCTGCACCAAAACCTCCATTCAATGGCAGTTATTGCTGTGTATTCTGAATTTCCATCCAGCTGCACCAAAACCTCCATTTAACTGCCCCAAAATCTCCATCTAATGGCAGTTATTCCTTTGCATTCTGAATTTATATTCAGCTGCACCAAAACCTCCATTCAATGGCAGTTATTCCTTTGCATTCTGAATTTCCATTTGGCTGCACCAAAACCTCCATTCAATGGCAGTTATTGCTGTGTATTCTGAATTTACATCCAGCTGCACCAAAACCTCCATCTAATGGCAGTTATTCCTTGGCATTCTGAATTTCCATCCAGCTGCACCAAAACCTCCATTTAACAGCACCAAAACCTCAATCTAATGGCAGTTATTCCTTTGTATTCTGAATTTCCATTTGGCTGCACCAAAACCTCCATTCAATGGCAGTTATTGCTGTGTATTCTGAATTTACATCCAGCTGCACCAAAACCTCCATCTAATGGCAGTTATTCCTTGGCATTCTGAATTTACATTTAACTGCACCAAAACTTCAATTTAATGGCAGTTATTCCTTTGCATTCTGAATTTCCATCCAGCTGCACCAAAACCTCCATTTAACTGCACCAAAATCTCCATCTAATGGCAGTTATTCCTTTGCATTCTGAATTTACATCCAGCTGCACCAAAACCTCCATTCAATGGCAGTTATTCCTTTGCATTCTGAATTTCCATTTAACTGCACCAAACCCTCCATTTAACTGCACCAAAACCTCCATTCAATGGCAGTTATTGCTGTGTGTTCTGAATTTCCATTTAACTGCACCAAAACCTCCATTCAATGGCAGTTATTGCTGTGTGTTCTGAATTTCCATTTAACTGCACCAAAACCTCCATTCAATGGCAGTTATTGCTGTGTATTCTGAATTTCCATTTGGCTGCACCAAAACCCCTATTTTAGGTGTTTTATTTATTTATTTTTACAGTCTCACAGCAGTGAGTTCTGCAGTTCTTCACTAACGAGGCACAAAATGGCCAACTGTCTCTTGGTACAAGGTCTTTGAAGGCTAAATTATCTAATTAATAAATGACACCTAAATTATTTTCACTTTTAACTCAATAACTAATCACTTAAAGTCCACAGGGTGGGCTCTTCTGTCCAATTACAAAAAAACACCCAAACCCATGGAGAAGGTAAAGAAGAAGGTGAGGAAGGAGAAGGAGGAGAAGGAGGCGAAGGAGGGGAAGGAGGGGAAGGAGGGGAAGGAGGAGAAGGAGGAGAAGGAGGAGAAGGAGGAGAAGGAGGAGAAGGAGGAGAAGGAGGAGAAGGAGGAGAAGGAGGAGAAGGAGGAGAAGGAGGAGAAGGAGGAGAAGGAGGAGAAGGAGGAGAAGGAGGAGAAGGAGGAGAAGGAGGAGAAGGAGGAGAAGGAGGAGAAGGAGGAGAAGGAGGAGAAGGAGGAGAAGGAGGAGAAGGAGGAGAAGGAGGAGAAGGAGGAGAAGGAGGAGAAGGAGGAGAAGGAGGAGAAGGAGGAGAAGGAGGAGAAGGAGGAGAAGGAGGAGAAGGAGGAGAAGGAGGAGAAGGAGGAGAAGGAGGAGAAGCCTCCACCCTAAAACCTCCATCTTGCCCCATATATATCACTATATTCTGAAACCCCAAACTCCAAGTTTCCTACCCTGTGCAATCACACACTTCTGACCAGCTCCACACCCACAATCCCAGTGCTCTCAATCAATTCTGGAAGCTTCTGCACGGCCTCAGGTCACACGCAGAGCTCTCCTGGGGGGTCAGAGCCTGTCAGCACAGAAAGTCTGAAATCCCAGCAGCCAGAGCTCCAACAAGGGGCTGTTTGAAACCCTCTGCACACACCAAGCTCCCAGCTGTGCCCCACAGAAATGGGTTTTTTGTTGCAGTGCCCCCCTGGAGGCCTGCCCCAGCTGCTCCCAAGGGGGCTGCAGGCAGAGGTGCAGCTGCAGGAGCTGCTGCAGGCTGCAGCAGGCAGATGCCACTCACCACAGTCACTGCGATATTTCAGGCCATTTTCGTGCTGGGGAGGGGGATGGGCAGGAAATGCCTCGTTTCCTTCTTAATCATCAGCTTCTGACCCAGACCAGCACGTCAAAGGCCAGGCTTAACTTAGGCTCAGCCCAGAGTGCTCAGCACAAAGCCCAGGGTGACTCTGCAGAGGAGAGGAGCAGCTCCCACTCCTCTCTGGAGCAGAACCCAGAGCCCTCCAGGACACTGCCCCTCATTCCCCCAGGTTATCCCAGCTCCCCCAGGGACCCCTAGGTTATCCCAGTTCCCCCAGGTTATCCCAGTTCCCCCAGGTTATCCCAGTCCCCTCAGGGATCCCCAGGTTATCCCAGTTCCACCAGGGATCCCCAGGTTATCCCAGTCCCCTCAGGGATCCCCAGGTTATCCCAGTTCCCTCAGGGATCCCCAGGTTATCCCTCATTCCCCCAGGGATCCCCAGGTTATCCCAGTTCCCTCGGGGATCCCCAGGTTATCCCAGTTCCCTCGGGGATCCCCAGGTTATCCCAGTCCCCTCAGGGATCCCCAGGTTATCCCAGTTCCACCAGGGATCCCCAGGTTATCCCAGTTCCCCCAGGGATCCCCAGGTTATCCCAGTTCCCTCATTCCCTCAGGGATCCCCAGGTTACCCCAGTTCCCTCAGGGACCCCCAGGTTATCCCAGTTCCCTCAGGTTATCCCAGTCCCCTCAGGGATCCCCAGGTTCCCCCAGGTTATCCCAGTTCCCTCGGGGATCCCCAAGTTACCCCAGTTCCCCCAGGGATCCCCAGGTTATCCCAGTTCCCCCAGGGACCCCCAGGTTATCCCAGTTCCCTCAGGAATCCCCAGGTTACCCCAGTTCCCTCAGGGATCCTGGAAAATCTCGTGTAAATTTGTTAAGCCCGACTTTCACAGAAGCATGGGATGGTCTGGGTGGGAAGGGGCCCTAAAGCCCATCCAGTGCCACCCTGCCGTGGCAGGGACACCTTCCAGCATCCCAGGTGCTCCAAGCCCCGTCCAGCCTGGCCCTGGGCACTGCCAGGGATGCAGGGGCAGCCCCAGCTGCTCCGGAAGATCCAAGTGGGATTAGCTGGCCCTGCCACAGCCTCAGGGGCTCATCCCAGCTCCCTCCCAGCCCTACTGAAACTCCACAGCGAAGGATCCAGAGCTGGGGTGTTGTTATGATATTTTATGAATTTTTTTTGTTGGAATTTTCTTCTCCTGAGAAGCTGAGGAGCCTCAGGGAAGAAATGTAAATAATAATTATTTGCTGTTGTGGAATGCAACAGGTGTATCAGTAATTAGCTCATGTTAGGTGTTTCTACTTAATAACCAATCAAGGATGCAGCTGGGTCAGGCTCTCTGGTCAGTCACAAGCCTTTGCTATTCATTATTTTCTATTCCTTTCCAACCTTCTGATGAATCCTTTCTCTTCTTTTAATATAATATTTTTAATATAATATATATCATAATGTAATAAATCAACCTTCTAAAAGATAAAATCAAAATTCTCATACCTTCCCTCATCCTAAAACCCCTACAAATCTCACAACACTGGAGAGTTTGCAGAGTGACCTCAGCCAGGCCAGAGCAGGTTTTGGTTTCCATCACCCCCTGACCTGCGTTCACTCACACAGCTCTGCCCAGGACACTGCCCACCCTGTGCCACCAGCCTGGAGCTGCACCCAAAGCTGGCAGCCCAGGGAAGGCCAGAAATGAAGGATAGCTCCATTCCATCTGATATCTCCATTCCATCTGATATCTCCATTCCATCTGATATCTCCATTCCATCTGATATCTCCATTCCCATCTGATACCTCCATTCCCATCTGATATCTCCCTTTCCATCTGATATCTCCATTCCCACCTGGATAGCTCCATTCCCATCTGATAGCTCCATTCCCATCTGGTATCTCCATTTCCACCTGGATATCTCCATTTCCACCTGGATATCTCCATTTCCACCTGGATATCTCCATTCCCATCTGATGACTCAATTTCCATCTGATATCTCCATTTCTACCTGGATATCTCCCTTTCCATCTGATATCTCCATTCCCATCTGATACCTCCATTCCCATCTGATACCTCCATTCCCACCTGGATATCTCCATTCCCACCTGGATATCTCCATTCCCACCTGGATATCTCCATTCCCACCTGGATATCTCCATTCCCACCTGGATATCTCCATTTCCACCTGGATATCTCCATTCCCATCTGGTATCTCCATTCCCATCTGATGACTCAATTCCCATCTGATATCTCCATTTCTACCCGGATATCTCCCTTTCCTGCTGGATATCTCCCTTTCCATCTGGTATCTCCATTTCCAGCTGGATATCCCCATTTCTACCTGGATATCTCCACTTCCATCTGATGACTCAATTTCCATCTGATATCTCCACTTCCATCTGATATCTCCATTCCCATCTGATATCTCCATTCCCATCTGGATATCTCCATTCCCATCCGATATCTCCATTCCCATCTGATATCTCCCTTTCCATCTGATATCTCCATTCCCATCTGGTATCTCCATTTCCATCTAATATCTCCATTTCCACCTGGATATCTCCATTTCCACCTGGATATCTCCATTCCCATCTGATATCTCCATTCCCACCTGGATATCTCCATTTCCACCTGGATATCTCCATTCCCATCTGATGACTCAATTTCCATCTGATATCTCCATTTCTACCTGGATATCTCCCTTTCCTGCTGGATATCTCCATTCCCATCTGATACCTCCATTTCCATCTGGATACCTCCATTCCCACCTGGATATCTCCATTCCCACCTGGATATCTCCATTCCCATCTGATACCTCCATTTCTACCTGGATACCTCCATTCCCATCTGATACCACCATTCCCATCTGATACCACCATTCCCATCTGATACCTCCATTCCCATCTGATATCTCCATTCCCACCTGGATATCTCCATTTCCATCTGATACCTCCATTCCCATCTGATATCTCCATTCCCATCTGGTATCTCCCTTTCTACCTGGATATCTCCATTCCCATCTGGATACCTCCATTTCCACCTGGATATCTCCATTCCCACCTGAATATCTCCATTCCCATCTGATATCTCCACTTCCATCTGACACCTCCATTCCCATCTGGATATCTCCATTCCCATTCAATATCTCCCTTTCCAGCTGGATATCTCCATTTATACCTGGATGTCTCCATTCCCATCTGGATATCTCCATTCCCATCTGATATCTCCATTTCTGTGCTTTCACCTTTCCCCTTCAGGTGGTGAAAGCAGGAGAGGAGTGAAGCTGAGCCCATCCACAGGGAGCTCAGGGCCATTTCCACCACACCAAACTCTGGGCATTTTCCTCCTGACTCTGTTATCCCAATTTTCCCTCCCTGGATGAGCTCCATGTGGCTCAGCCCGGAGCAGCAGCAGCACATTTGATTCATTTGTCCCCAGTGAAGGCTGTGCTCCACCAGGGGACCTCAGCCAGGGCAGAGGGGACAAAAGCTGCTCCACTTCTGTGCCTGCACCTGTCCCAGGTGACCCTGGCACGTCCACAGGGCTCTGAGCTCAGCAGGGTGAGGCTGCACAGGTCTGGCCTCCCTGCAAACCCTGCTGGGCTGCTCTGGGAAGGTGACTGAGGAACATCAACCAGCTCTGCCAGCTGTCCCTGCTCTCCAGGAGATTCCTGGAACCACAGAACCCTTGAGATTGGAACAGCCCTTGGAGATCACCAAGTCCAACTCATTCCCCAGCACTGCCAAAGCCACCACTGCCCCATGTCCCCAAGTGTCACATCCACAGGGCTTTTAAATCCTTCCAGGGATGGGCACTCCAAACCTCCCTGGGCAGCTGTGCCGGGGCAGGACAGCCCTTTCCAGGTGGGAATTGTTCCCAGTGCCCACCCTGAGCCTGCCCTGGCACACCCTGAGGCCATTGCCCCTTGTCCTGTCCCTGTCCCCTGGCTGTCCCCTCCTGTCAGGAGTTGTGCAGAGCCACAAGGTCCCCCCTGAGCCTCCTTTTCTCCAGGCTGAGCCCCTTTCCAGCTCCCTCAGCCCCTCCTGGGGCTCCATTCCCTTCCCAGCTCCAGCCCCTCCAGGTGTCTCCTACCCTGAGTGTCCCCCATGATGGACTCAGGATGTGTCTCCAAAAGTCACATGGTTCCCTGAACCCCCAAAGCACACAGGTGGATCCCTGAACCCCTAAACACACAGACAGATGTTCCCAGAACCCCCAAAGTACACAGATGGCTTACAGAACCCCCAAACACACAGGTGGCTCCCTGAACCCCCAAAGCACACAGACAGATGGTTCCCTGAACCCCCAAAACACACAGATAGATGGTTCCCTGAACCCCCAAAGTACACAGATGGCTCCCAGAACCCCAAATCACACAGATGGATCCCAGAACCCCCAAAGCACACAGGCAGATGTTCCCTGAACCCCCAAAGCACACAGATAGATGGCTCTCAGAACCCCCAAAGCACAGAGATAGATGGTTCCCTGAACCCCCAAAGCACACAGATAGATGGTTCCCTGAACCCCCAAAGCACACAGATGGCTCTCTGAACCCCCAAAGCACACAGATGGTCTCAGAACCCCCAAAGCACACAGATGGTTCCCTGAACCCCCAAAGCACACAGGCAGATGTTCCCTGAACCCCCAAAGCACACAGATGGCTCTCTGAACCCCCAAAGTACACAGGTTCCTCTCTGAACCCCCAAAGCACACAGATGACTCCCTGAACCCCCAAAGCACACAGATGGTCTCAGAACCCCCAAAGTACACAGGTGCCTCTCTGAACCCCCAAAGCACACAGATGACTCCCTGAACCCCCAAAGCACACAAATGGTCTCAGAACCCCCAAAGCACACAGGTGCCTCTCTGAACCTCCAAAGCACACATGGCTCCATGAACCCCCAGAGCACACAGATGGCTCCCAGAACCCCAAAGCACACAGATGGTTCCCTGAACCCCCAAAGCACACAGATGACTCTCTGAACCCCCAAAGCACACAGACAGATGGCTCTCTGAACCCCACAGCACAGGAATCTCAGAGAACAGGGCACAGACCCCAGCACTAGGCTGCACTCCCTGGTCCTGGAGGCCCTTCCCACCCTCCCTGGCTCTGTGGCTAGCCCAGGATCAAAGCTCCTTGTGCTGGGCAAGCCCAGCCCTGGGGACAGCCAGAGCAGGTCCCGGCCCCAGCTCAGGGAGCACTGCCCTGATAAGAGCCTCCCTGTGCTCTTCAGGAAAAGTTTCACAGGAGCTCTCAGCCTCCTGAGATAAGCAAAGCAGTTCACAGCTCCAGCTGCAGCTCCTGCTGCCAGACAGGCTGGGCCAGAAGAGCCAGGAATGAGGATGAAAGAGACTCTCAACAAAACAGATAAACCTTTGAAGAACTGATACACCTTAAGCAGCTTCTCCCCTCTCCTCTGCCCTTTTGACCCCACAGCAGATCTTTCACCTGAGTCGTTTTTAGTCACTGGGTGTAAATAAATAAAATCCTACTGTGCCACAGGACAGAGTCTGAGAGGAAACTGAGCTCTGGCCAACTGAGCCGAGCTCAATGGCAATGAAAAACATTAATCCTGGCATGGTTTGGGTGGGAAGGGAGCCTAAAGCCCATCCAGTGCCACCCCTGCCATGGCAGGGACACCTCCCACTGTGCCAGGCTGCCCCAAGCCCCAGTGTTCAGAATTAAACCCTGTGTTGGAAGTGGCTGGGGTTGGTTGGGGCTGTTTTTACCAGCCCACCAAGGTTTAATCCAGAGATCCTCCACGGCTGGATGCGGAGGAGAACCTCAGCCCATGAAAGCTTTGGCAAAAAGGCACTTTGGAATTGCCCCATTGGTTATCCCCTTGCCCAAAGAGGGATTGAAAACCGACGTTATGAACACAATCAGCGCTTACACCGGGCTCCTTCCTGGAAACAGAACTTTAAACTCCCTAAATCCATGAATGCACAGCAGCTCCCAGCTGGCTCAGGCACGCTCTGCAGAGCCAGCAGCAAAACCTGATCAGCGGGTTCCACCTCAGCCATCCCTTCCCAGGAGGGAATTGCAGCTGCCACCAGCAGGAGCTGCCAGCAGGGAATGCCCCTGCCACGCCAGCCTGGCACGGGAGTGGCTCAGCTCTAAAAACCCCCAGTGGATGTGACATTCCTGCTCAGCCACCCCAAACAACACGGCGGGAGCCCCGGGGGGGTGAAGGATTTGACCCAGATTGCAGGATCTGCTCCACTCACCCCATCAGCCAAAGGCTGGCCAGGATTGAGGCATGAAGGAGGGCAGGGAGGAAGGGACAATCCCGTGTCATCAGAAGCCAGGTGCCATTAAAGGCCACATTTCGCACTGAGCTGGCACACGGCTGGGAAGGGGCTGGAGCAGCAGCAGGGGAGGGAGATCCCAGAGCCACCTCCTTCCCTGGGGACATCCCTGCTCAGCTCACAGACCCCAGAGCCACCTCCTTCCTTGGGGACATCCCTGCTCAGCTCACAGACCCCAGAGCCACCTCCTTCCTTGGGGACATCCCTGCCCAACTGGGAGACCCCAGAGCCACCTCCCTCCTTGGGGACATCCCTGCCCAACTGGGAGATCCCAGAGCCACCTCCTTCCCTGGGGACACATCCCTGTCCAACTGGGAGATCCCAGAGCCACCTCCTTCCCTGGGGACATCCCTGCCAAACTGGGAGACCCCAAAGCCACACACAGGACAGATGTTGGGATATTGGGATGCTGGGACACACAGGACAGATGTTGGGACACACAAGACAGATGTTGGGATGTTGGGACACATGGGATAGATGTTGGGATGTTGGGACACAGGACAGATGTTGGGATGCTGGGACACACAGGACAGATGTTGGGACACACAGGACAGATGTTGGGACACACAGGACAGATGTTGGGACACACAGGACAGATGTTGGAATGTTGGGATATTGGGACACACAGGACAGATGTTGGGACACAGGACAGATGTTGGGATGTCGGGATACACAGGACAGATGTTGGAATGTTGGGATATTGGGATACACAGGACAGATGTTGGGACACACAGGAGAGATGTTGGGATATTGGGACACACAGGACAGATGTCGGGACACACAGGACAGACATCAGGACACACAGGGCAGGTGTCGGGACATTGGGACACACAGGACAGGTGTTGGGATATTGGGACACACAGGACAGGTGTTGGGACACACAGGACAGACGTTGGGACACACAGGACAGACGTTGGGATGTCGGGACACACAGGACAGATGTCGGGACACACAGGACAGACGTCGGGACATTGGGACACACGGGACAGATGTTGGGACCCAGGACAGATGTTGGGCTGTTGGAACACACAGGACAGATGTTGGGATGTTGGGATATTGGGACATAGAGGACAGATGTTGGGATGTCGGGACATACAGGACAGACGTCGGGACACACAGGACAGACGTCGGGATATTGGGACACACAGGACAGTGATGGACCCCGGCCCTGGTGAGCAGAAGACATTGATACCAGGGTGCCGTGGCAAGAGCAAACAGAGCCCTGAGGGTTAAACCAAGGCTGCACGAAGGCTCGGTCAGAGGGGTTCCCCACAAAACGCCACCAAACTCTGCAAGCAGGAGACGTGTCAAATGTCTGAGCTGGCTGATGTGACCTGTCACCCAACCTGCAGCACAACATCCCTGCTCTCCCTAGAACAGGTTTATGAGCAGCTGCACCCCACAAAAAATGAGGGATCTTTGACCATCACACCGAGTTCCTGTCTCTCCTCATCACTGATAGACACAGTCCCAGAGCTGCACAGCAGCCCCACAAGGAAAACCCCAAAAGAGGCCAGAGTAGACAGGTCACAATCCCAAAGCTGCAGAGCAGCCCCACAAAGAAGTCCCACAAGAAAAACCCCACAAGGAAGACCCTAAAAGAAGCCAGAGCAGAAAGGGCAGAGTCACAGAGCTGCCCAGCAGCCCCACAAGGAAGTCCCACAAGAAAAACCCCACAAGGAAGCCCCAAAAGAAGCCAGAGCAGACAGGTCACAATCCCAAAGCTGCAGAGCAGCCCCACAAGGAAGACCCCAAAAGAAGCCAGAGCAGACAGGGATGAGCTCAGAGTCCCAGAGCTGCACAGCAGCCCCACAAAGAAGTGAATCCCACAAGGAAAACCCCACAAGGAAGACCCCAAAAGAAGCCAGAGAAGACAGGGATGAGGTCAGAGTTCCAGAGCTGCACAGCAGCCCCACAAAGAAGTAAGTCCCACAAAGAAGTCCCACAAGGAAAACCCCACAGGGAAGGCCCAAAAGAAGCCGTGCCCACCCTCGTGCCCGGGCAGGGGGCACAGCAGGGCACCAGCAGCAGCCCCCGGGATTTGTGCCATGGCAAAGCCACCTCTGCTGCTATATAATAATATATTATATATATATATTATAATTATATAAATGATATATATATAAACGACTGGAAGTCAGCTCGGAGTCACTTCACCTTTTTTCTTTTTCCGACAGCCCCTCGTAAATAAACTCTGCATTAAATTTTTTTTCCATTTTAAATGGAAATTTTAAAATTACCATTTGTCCACGCTCCACTTAATTCCTCATGGCTGGTGCGTGTGATTTGCTCGCTGTCACTGGATTTAAGGTGAAAAATCTTCGATTCACGTCCACTGAGTGACCCTGTCAGGGGATCCATGCTGGAATGATGGTGACAAACGGCTCAGGCTTGAATTTACTCCACAGCAACTTCTTGGAGAAGGCCAAACCTTCACTGCCAGCTGGCAGAGGTTTGGCACACCTTGGCACAAACCCAGCCGGGCTGCTCTCCTGAGCTCCCTGCCAGGAGCTTTGCTGGAGAAAGCCAGCAGAGAGGGTAAAGGACCAGAAGCACAAGGAGGAGCTGGGCTTGTTTAGCCTGGACAGCATCAGCATCATCATCATCACCATTATTATCATTTACAATCTGGAATAAGGCTGTCAAAAGGTGGGGTTTGGGTCTCTTCTCCCAGCTAGAGGACGAGAGGAAATGACATCTAGTTGCTCAAGGGAAGGTTTAGATTGAATAGCGGGAAAAAATTTCACACAAAAATTTTTGCTGAGCATTGGAACAGGATGCCCAGGAAAGTGGTGGAGTGACCACTCCTGAAAGTATTAAAAACACACATAAATGTGATTGTTAGGGAGTTCAGTGGTGGGCTTGGCAGCGCTGGATGAATAATTACACCTGAAAATCACAAATTCTTTTTCTGCCCAAATCACTCAATGATTCTTGGTTATCTGTGGAGATCACACCAGGGAAAGTAAAATGGAGAGAAACTGGACTTCAAGATGTAGATGTTTTCTGAGATGTGGCTGTTAGGGACACAGCTCAGTGGTGGGCTTGGCAGTGCTGGATTAATGATTACACCTGAAAATCACAAATTATTTTCTACCCAAATGACTCAATGATTCTCAGTTATTTGTGCAGACAAATCCCTGAATGATTCTTGATTATTTGTGGAGATCACACCACGGAAAATAAAATGGAAAGAGACTTCAACATGCTCATGTTGTCTGAGATGTGGCTGTTAGGGACACAGCTCAGTGGTGGGCTTGGCAGTGCTGGATGAATGATTAGACCTGAAAATCATAAATTCTTTTTCTGCCCAAATGACTCAATGATTCTTGGTTATTTGTGCAGACAAATCTCTCAGTGATTATTGGTTATTTGTGCAGACAAATCACTCAGTGATTATTGGTTATTTGTGGAGACAAATCAATGATTCTTGGTTGTTTGTGGAGATCACACCAATGCCTGAATGTCCCCTGAGGCACCGAGCTCCTGTGGGGTGCCCAGGGTGTCCAAAATGTCCTGATGGGGCTGGAGGGGCTCCCACAGCCCTGGCCCAGCTCCTTCCCCCAGGCTGCACCACCAGCAGAGCGGGAAGCAGGATCGGGGACCCGATCCCAGCCCAAAACAGCATCACCTCCTCTTTTAATTACCAAAAGCTTGATGGAGGAGTTTGCCGAGCAGCTCCACACCCTCGTGGGCGCTGCAGCCAGAGCAAGGGCAGGGCTGGCACAATCCTGGCATCTCTGAGGCTGGAAAAGCCCTCTGGGATCACCTCTGAAGATAAAGGTGACCCCAAACTCCTGGAGCCACCAGACTGCCACGCTCAGGTGCCCACGGGGGGCACGGGAGCCAAGCTGAGCTCTGGAGGGCTCTGCTCTGCCTCAACAAAATAAACATTTTAAACCAAAAACGAATCCTTCTTCAAAGGTTTAAATAATATTTTATAATTAGACCAAAAAAAAAACCTCACATCAAAAACGTTAAGTGATTAATTCTTAAGGTAAAAGTAAAAATAATTGAAATATCATTTCTTAATTAAATAGTTTAACCTGCAAATCCTTAGAACAACAAACTGTGAACCATTTTATCTAACCATTGGTGCAGTCCCCATCCCTGGGTGTGTTTGACAAAGCCTGGATGTGGCACTGGGGGCCAGGGTTGGGGTGAGGTGTTGGGGCTGGGTTGGACTCGATGGGTTTGGAGATCTCTTCCAACCCGGGGATTCTGGGAATTATTAATAAAATAATATAAATCTCACAGCTTAGAAATAAATATTCCTCCCCCTCTGGAGCACAGGGAAACCTCAGCCCTGAGCCCTTCCTTTTAAGGCTGGGAAACACCAAGGAAACAGCAGCTCAGAGATGGACAGGGAGCCTCAGTGGCCTGAAGTGACACAAAAAATGACATTTAACGGACATTTGGTGCCCTGGTGAGGGAAATGCACAGTGTGGGGAGATTGTAAATAAAAATTCATAAAAATAAATTGTTACTGAAGTGCCCATCTACAACCCAAACCCTTTAACTGAAATGCTTCCTTGCAGAATCTCTGACAGCAAGAGGGGAAGGGAAAAAAGGGGGGGAAAAGGGGGGGAAAAAGGGAGAGGGGGAAAAGGGAGAGGGGGGAAAAGGGAGAGGGGGGAAAAGGAGAGGGGGGAAAAGGAGAGGGGGGAAAGGGAGAGGGGGGAAAAGGGAGAGGGGGGAAAAGGGAGAGGGGGGAAAAGGGAGAGGGGGGAAAAGGGAGGGGGGGAAAAGGGAGAGGGGGGAAAGGGGGGGAAAAAGGGAGAGGGGGGAAAGGGAGAGGGGGGAAAGGGGAGAGGGGGGAAAAGGGAGAGGGGGGAAAAGGGAGAGGGGGGAAAAGGGAGAGGGGGGAAAAGGGAGAGGGGGGAAAAGGGAGAGGGGGGAAAGGGAAAAGGAAGGACGGGACGGGGAAGGACAGACAGGACATGGGTTTGGGTCACACCTCTGAGAACATCCCAGCACTGGTGACAGAGTGGTGACATCCCAGCACTGGTGACAGAGTGGTGACATCCCAGCACTGGTGACAGAGTGGTGACATCCCAGCACTGGTGACAGCAGAGATCTTCTACAGACACCACAGGAATGGCACTGAATGTCCCAGCTGCTCTTGTGCTGGTTTTGTTCGGGGTTTTTTTATTTTATTTATTTTTTTAAGGTTGGGATTGACGTGTTAGAGGTGATATTCTGTGTTTAGGTTTAGATGTTGATTGTTTTATATTTATAAGTTGTGAGTTTTATATTATTTTATTGATAAGTTATTCCCAGAATCCCCGGGTTGGAAGAGACCTCCAAGCCCATCGAGTCCAACCCAGCCCCAACACCTCAACTCAACCCTGGCCCCCAGTGCCACATCCAGGCTTTGTCAAACACACCCAGGGATGGGGACTGCACCAATGGTTAAATAAAATGGCTCACAATTTGTTGTTCTAAGGATTTGAAGGTTAAACTATTTAATTAAGAAATGATATTTCAATTATTTTTACTTTTGCCTTAAGAATTAATCACTTGAAGTTTGTAATGTGGGTTTTTTTGTCAAATTATAAAATATTGTTTAGACTTATGAAAAAGGAAGAAGGTGAAGAAGGATTCGCTTTTGGTTTAAAATTTATATTTTGTTTTATATCTATTACTGTATTTTGAAGTTTTTTTACTTAGTGATATTATACACTCATAATTTTAGTTTTATTAATTAATTTTGAAGCTTCTTCTAAAGCTTCAAGTCAAATACAGTATTTTCTTGTAGGTCTGTGCCCTTCAGCACAGAAAATTTAAAATTCTCAGCATGCAGGACTCCAACACTCTTTGCCCTCCATTCTTACTCCTCCAAACAGACCCAGAGAGCAGAAAAACTGAAAATCCTAGATAAAACATCTACACCTCGAGCATTCTGGTGTGTCTGACACAGCTGGGAGCAGCTGCAGGTGAGGAGCAGGCCACGCCGGGGGCTGCACAGGTTGAATTTTCACAGCATCACAACGACATCTCAGCCTGGGCCACACTGCCACAATTTGAATTTTCACAACATCACAACGACATCCCAGCCTGGGCCACACTGCCCAATTTGAATTTTCACAACATCATCCCAGCCTGTGCCACACTGCACAATCTGAATTTTCACAACAACATCTCAGCCTGGGCTATGCTGGGTTCTGCACAATTTGAATTTCCCTCTTTCCATAAACATGCCATGGGAATAAACAGCCCCAGGACTAGCAGAGACAGAGAAAGAGCCCGTGATTCTTCTGCTTCTGATGAAGAATCAGGTGTAAGCACATGAGAGCAGGGTGAAGGGAAAGCCTGTCCCTCCCTGAACCCCAACACCCTCCAAAGGGAGCTCAAAACCATTCCATGAGAGACTGGAGAGAGCTCAAACCATTCCAGGAGAGACTGGACAGAGCTCAAACCATTCCAGGAGAGACTGGACAGAGCTCAAACCATTCCATGAGAGGCTGGAGAGAGCTCAAACCATTCCAGGAGAGACTGGACAGAGCTCAAACCATTCCAGGAGAGACTGGACAGAGCTCAAACCATTCCAGGAGAGACTGGACAGAGCTCAAACCATTCCAGGAGAGACTGGACAGAGCTCAAACCATTCCAGGAGAGACTGGACAGAGCTCAAACCATTCCAGGAGAGACTGGACAGAGCTCAAACCATTCCAGGAGAGACTGGACAGAGCTCAGAACCATTCCAGGAGAGACTGGACAGAGCTCAGAACCATTCCAGGAGAGACTGGACAGAGCTCAAACCATTCCAGGAGAGACTGGACAGAGCTCAGAACCATTCCATGAGAGATGGGACAGGAAAAAGGCAATAAGGACTTGGATTTTGGCCCTGCCAGTCAGATATGACAGAGGAAATCACAAAATCCCCCTGAGAGCACAACCAAGTTTTACAGAAATTTTATAGATTTAGTTTTATAGATTTACTCCCTCTGCCCAGATCCCGTGAACCGGACTGTGACAGATGAATGATGCCATACCTGACTCAAAATTAAAAGGTAAATATCATGCATGCATGTTAGAAGAAGTTTTACAGATTTATAGTTATCTTTTACCCCTCCTGCCCAAATCACAGGAACCAGACTGTGAGTAAATGCCATGGGTGACACTCAAAGGCAAAAATCGTGTATATATGTTAGAAGTTTTTTACATTTATCATAATATTTTACCTCCCCTACCCAAATCCCATGAGCCAGACTGTGACAGATGAGTGATGCCATGGGTGACTCTCACAATTAAATCTAAATATCATGTATACATGTTAGGAGAAGTTTTATAGATTTAGCATTATGTTTTACTCCCCCTGCCCAGATCCCATGAGCCAGACTGTGGCAGATGAGCGATGCCACGGGTGAATCTCATAATTAAAAGGTAAATATCATGTATATACGTTAAGAAAAGTTTTATAGATTTATAGTTATATTTTACTCCCCCCCTTGTGTTGTTATCAGGAGGGGAGCAGGGTTTGGGGATTTGGGAGGGTGGGATTGTCACTCTGGCAGCGCCTGACCTCCAATCAGGATTTAAGGATTGAAACTCCACCACTGGACAACAAAAAGGAGCCGATGGACACAACTTTGGGAGGGGCTAAAGGGTTAAAAGGCAAAACCTCCTTGTGTGGGTGAGCACATGGTGGGAAAAATCCTCTGCTCCCAGTGCCTATTATCCCTATCCAGTCTGCTGTTGTATTTTTGATAAGGTTTCCATAAACATTTTCATTTTTTTAAAGTGAGCAGCATTTTTCACAAGACAGACCAAGCAAAGCGTGGCTGAGCTCGATGGTAAAATCCACACCTGCGGCACATTTATGGCTCTAAAGGAGGAAACTGTTCCCTGGGAAGGTGGGGAGGGGCTGGGATGGAATTCCCAGAGCAGCTGGGGCTGCCCCTGCATCCCTGGAATTGTCCAAGGCCAGGTTGGATGTTGGGGTTGGGAGCAGCCTGGGACAGTGGAAGGTGTCCCTGCCATGAATGAAAGGAGATTGAAGCTCCTTTCCAACCCAAACTGCTCTGTGACTCCATGAAATACAGGGAATATCTTTGGGATGCTTCACCAGCACTGAATTCCTCTCCCGGAGCACAGCAGCCCACACTTCCCCCTGGGATCCTGCTGGGAGAGGCACACCTGCGGGTTCCCCTCCTGGCACAGCCACCTCTCCCTGTCCCCCCAGGCTCTCCCACACCCACCCACCCTGCTCTGCACATTCCAGGCCTTTTCCAGCCGCTGGGACACCCTGGGAAAGGTGGGCTGCCCTGCCAGGCCCAGAGCCAGGCCCTGGGGCAGCAATCAAAGTGCTGTAGTGCTAATTGTACCAGCGATCAAAGCAGCCCCACCTCAGCCAGCCGGCCCCAAAGAGGAGAAACGAGCTTCGCTGAGCTCCTGCACACCCACAGCTGCAGGGGTGGAGGCGTCTGCAGCAACTCGGAGCCCTCCAAGAGGTTAAAATTCCCAGCAGGAGCAAAGGAACTTGGAAACGAGTGCTTCCAACAGCAGGCCAATAATGGGATTATTGTGACTGGAAGGAGGATTTTGTAGTCTGCTGCTTTGCTCCAGCCATTAGAGGGGATTACACTTCCCCCTCATCCTCCACAAGTTCTGGGGCCACGCAGGAACCATTTTTAAGCCCCTATTTGTGTGTTGGAGATGCCCAGGATGAGCTTAAAGCAGATTCCAGCTCACTACAACTCCCAGGAGCAGAAGTGTCAGAGGATGAAGCTGAGCTCACACCTGCAATGTGGCTTTACTGGGAAGTCACAGAACCCCAGGATCCCTGAGGCTGGAAAATCCCTCCAGACCATCCAGAACAAGCTGTGCTCCATCCCCACCTTGTCCCCAGCCAGGCTCTGAGTGCCACATCTGGGTGACACTTGCAGGGATGGGCACTCCAAACCTCCCTGGGCAGCTGTGCCAGGGCAGGACAGCCCTTTCCAGGTGGGAATTGTTCCCAGTGCCCACCCTGAGCCTGCCCTGGCACACCCTGAGGCCATTGCCCCTTGTCCTGTCCCTGTCCCCTGGCTGTCCCCTCCTGTCAGGGAGTTGTGCAGAGCCACAAGGTCCCCCTGAGCCTCCTTTTCTCCAGGCTGAGCCCCTTTCCAGCTCCCTCAGCCTCTCCTGGGGCTCCATTCCCTTCCCAGCTCCAGCCTCTCCAGGTCTCTCCTGCCAGGAGGGGCCCAGAGCTGCCCCAGCACAAAAATCCTTCAGGAAAAACTTGAAAAAGAAAAAAAATCAGGAAAAATACATCCAAGAGCTGCAGCTGCTGGGGGATGTGTGTGAGTGAGGAGTGAAGCAAAGTGCCCTTCTCCATGGACATGTGACAGGGTCTGTGCCAAGCCCTGCTCAGCCAGGAGCCTGTTTCCCTGGCAGCAGTGCCAAGGTGATTCCCTGGCAGCAGACACAGAGCTGTGTCACGTGCCGGGAGGACACCAGACAGTGTCCCCTGAGCTGTGGCCACCACCTGCCCTGTGCCCGTCCTTCAGAAAGCTCTGCAAAGGCATTTTAGAGCTGGGACGGAGCAGCCCTCACCTCAGCTCCGTGTCTGCCTTGGAAATCCATCCCTGGCCACAGCCTGGGAGCAGGGAAGGAGGTGAGATAATCCCCAGGGCCTCAAAACCAAAACAAAGCACCACCAAAAAGCACAACAGAGCAACAAACAATTCCCTCCAGGAAAAAAACAACCCAGGAAGCCTTTAGCAGCTCCAGCTCAGCTCATTCTGCAAGCTGGGATTAATCCCTCAACCTTCTGCAGCAGCACCTGCCTGAGAAGTGCCAAACCCTCGCCAGGCTCTCCGGGAGGAGCCTGCCAGGCTCCACAGCAGCCTCCTGACTTTTGCCACTGGAAAATCAGGGAGGAGAGGGAGCTGTGGAGCAAGGGCAGGGGAGGCGATCAGAGGCATGGAGCAGGAAAGGCTGGCAGAGCTGGGATGGCTCAGCTGGACAAGGGAAGCTCCAGGGCGACCTCAGTGTGGCCTTGCAGGGCTGAAGGGGAGAACAAGAGAGGTGGAGAGAGAGAACTGACAGGGATGGAGCAGGAGGACACAGGGAAGAGCTTCCACTGCCAGAGGGCAGGGAGGGATGGGATACTGGGATATTGAGATGCTGGCTGGGAGGGCGGGCAGGCCCTGGCACAGGGTGCCCATGATGCCTCAGGTTTGGCTTTTCTATTTTTCACATCCTGTGCTGCTTTGGTGTGTGGGGCTGGGTTCATATTCTGGGATGGTGAGCTCTCTGCACAGAGCAGGGAGACAAAACAATTCCTGCTCCAGCTGGGCACCAAGGATCCCAAAATGATCCAAATCTCAGCCCAGGAGCACAAACAGGAGGGAGAAAAACAAGCAGGATGGGAGTGCAGGGGCTAAAGCTGGAATGGGACAATGAACTGCAAGGTGCAAATGGAGCAGAACTGAGCCAAGGGAGAGACCCCGTGCCCAGCTGTGCATTTTGGGACCATTGGGTTCATCTTGGGTTCATTTTGGGACCATTTGGGTCCATCTTGGGTGCAGCCCTGGCTGGGCTCTGGTGCTGCCCAAGGTGGATCCATGGAGATCCTTTGAATAAATCCCTGCTTTATTCCTTAGCTCTGTCCAGACTCTGCTCCAGGCCAGCCATCCCAAGGCATCGCCCAGAGCAGCTGGGGCTGCCCCTGGATCCCTGGCAGTGCCCAAGGCCAGGCTGGATGGGGCTGGCAGCACCCTGGGACAGTGGGAGGTGTCCCTGCCATGGCAGGGGTGGCACTGGGTGAAGCTTAGGAGGTCCCTTCATTCTCAAGCACGCGGCTGCAGCAGCTGTCCCTCACAAAAGGGTCACCTCAGCACCTGGTGTCCCTGGGTGACCCAGCCAAGGAGCATTTCCAGAGCCCATCTCCCACCCCCAGCCCCCCAGCACTGCAGGGTGCTGCAGCAGGAAAAACCCTTTCCTCAGGTCACCCATGGGGACTTCCCCAAAAATCCAACCCCAAATCCCTCCAGCCTCAGCCCATTCCAGCTCCCACCTCTCTCCCCTCCCACAGCAGCCTGGCTGGGGCTTCCAGCCGGGAATGGGATGGGGACAGGTCCCTGTGGCACCACCACAGAGCCACCAGGGCAGAGCAGGGACAGCGGGGAGCACGCTGCTCTGCCCCTCTGCTCTCTGAGGAAGCTGAGGACTGTGCTGAACACGGGGAAGGAACAGCAGCAACCCCAAAACTGAGCGGCCAGAACACCCCACAGGGTTCTCTGCTGCCAACCCCAGCCCTGCCAGCAGTGGAACCAGGGCAGCTCCAACCTTGGCCCCACAGTGGTGACCACGGAACCATGGAATGCTTTGGGTGGAAAACAACAGCACAGCTCACCCAGTCCCATGGCAGGGACACTGCCACTGTCCCAGGGTGTCCCAGTGCCCAGCCTGGCCTTGGGCACCGCCAGGGATCCAGGGTGGGCACCCTGTGCCAGGGCCTGCCCACCCTGCCAGGGCACAATCCCTCATTCCCAAGATCCCACCCAGCCCTGCCCTCTGGCACTGGGAGCCATTCCCTGGCTCCTGTCCCTCCAGGCCTTGTCCCCAGTCCCTCTGCAGCTCTCCTGGAGCCCCTTCAGGCCCTGCCAGGGGCTCTGAGCTCTCCCTGGCTCCTTCTCCTCTCCAGGTGAGCACCCGCAGCTCTGCCAGCCTGGCTCCAGCCCTGCAGCAGCTCCGGGGCCTCCTCTGGGCTCTCTCCAGCAGCTCCAGGTCCTTGTGCTTCTCCCCTCCTGCAGGTGGCTTTGGAGCTGCAGGGACCCCAAACTCTGTCCCAGCAGCAGCTTCTCCCCTCCTGCAGCGGGGTTTGGAACTGCAGAGACCCCAAACTCTGTCCCAGCAGCAGCTTCTCCCCTCCTGCAGGGGGTTTGGAGCTGCAAGGACCCCAAACTCTGTCCCAGCAGCAGTTTCCCCCTCCTGCAGGGGGGTTTGGAGCTGCAGGGACCCCAAACTGTCCCAGCAGCAGTTTCCCCCTCCTGCAGGGGGGTTTGGAGCTGCAAGGACCCCAGACTGTGTCCCAGCAGTTTCCCCCCTCCTGCAGGGGGGTTTGGAGCTGTAGAGACCCCAAACTCTGTCCCAGCAGCAGTTTCTCCCCCTCCTGCAGGGGGGTTTGGAGCTGCAAGGACCCCAGGCCCTGTCCCAGCAGTTTCCCCTTCCTGCAGGGACCCCAGACCCTGTCCAGTAGCAGTTTCCCCCCTCCCGCAGGGGGGTTTGGAGCTGTAGAGACCCCAAACTGTCCCAGCAGCAGCTTCCCCCTCCTGGAGGGGAGTGTGGAGCTGCAGGGACCCCAGGCCCTGTCCCAGCAGCAGCTTCCCCCTCCTGCAGGGGGGTTTGGAGCTGCAGGGACCCCAGATCCTGTCCCAGCAGCAGTTTCTCCCTCCTGCAGGGACCCCAAACTCTGTCCCAGCAGCAGTTTCCCCCTCCTGCAGGGGGGTTTGGAGCTGCAGGCACCCCAGGCTTTGTCCCAGCAGCAGTTTCTCCTCTCCTGCAGGGACCCCAGGCCCTGTCCCAGCAATTTCCCCCCTCCTGCAGGGGGTTTGGAGCTTCAGGGACCCCAGGCCCTGTCCCAGCAGCAGCTTGCCCCTCCTGCAGAGACCCCAAACTGTCCCAGCAGCAGTTTCCCCCTCCTGCAGGGGGGTTTGGAGCTGCAGGGACCCCAAACTGTCCCAGCAGCAGTTT